>NC_056739.1:1925482666-1925736368 GCF_019279795.1 Protopterus annectens | reverse complement strand
GGTGGACCCCCCTTTTTTCTTTTCCTTTTCCCCCCTTTTACCCCACGGCGTTTTTGGGTTTTTGCGATTCACTATTATCTGCCTCATTTGCATGGAATTGACTACTAATACATGGTTACGGTGACCGAACACCGCCACCACTCCTTGACAACCATTGCGCTGGGGTTGAAGCTTTACATACATACTATGGTGTGTGGTGGCTGTGCAGCTGATGTGTGTTATACTGCTCTTTTAGGACATTGTCATATTATTTCATTGCTTTGCAACTTCTGTGCACATATCCCGGGGTCTGCTGTTCTTTCTACGCACGTGCCATTTATGTCATTTTTACATTTTGTGCATATTTTCTTTGGACATTCTCGGTGCCTTTCCACATTGGCATATTGCACCTATATGATACCTGACTTTGACAGCCTTCCGTTACTCCTCGGTCATGTTTGGGTAAATGTAAACCATTTTTTTTGGTTTACATTGCCGTGCCCTTATGCTACGCCTGCGCCACTTCGTGGATCGCTATTTGCCCTCATTTGCATGGTGCAATACCGCACACAGTGTGTTTTGCATACCTAAGCCGGGGGCGGAGACGGTCCAGCGCACGCCGGTAGTGCACGTGGAATTCATTCATACCTGAATCGCTCAGCAGCCATATTTGGCGTTATAACGCCGACGCTATGCTGGCGCCTGGCGCAAGGTTCATGAATCCGGGGGAACCACTAATTATATAGTATTGATTAAAACATAAAAATGTATAAATGTATGAAATATAATATTGATACTCATAAAATTAATTTATTCTGATATAGGTAATAGCTGATAATAATAATAATTAGTATTAAATAGTAAATAATAATAATTATCAATAAAAACCGTATATCAACTAATTATACCTATCTAGTCAAATTTTTTAATCTCAAAATACACATAATATTGCACATTTCATTAATTCCAGGGTATTGGCATGCGTTCAACCTTAATTGCCAAAGGAGTTCATTCCTTTCTAATTTTAATGACTCTGGGCCACCCCTCCCATCACTCCTCAGTTGATCTATAACTCTAAAATTAAACTGGTGTCCCTCATTTTCATTAATATGTTTGGCCAATGCATTTTCTAGTTTATTTTTATTAATACAATATATATGTTCATAAATTCTCTCCCCCAGCTTTCTATCAGTTTTACCTATATAGAAAGCTGGGCATAAAGTGCATTTGGCTAGGTAGACAACCTGTCTGCTGCTACAATTGTATCTACCATTGGAAAAGTACTTCCTGTCCCCAATAGTAAATTGATTACCAGTATCAATATACCGGCAGTAACGGCACATATTGCATTTATACATGCCTTCTTTGTATGTCCGTGGTTTTAACTTGGATTCAAGGATAGTTCATAAATTGAAACCACGTCTATAAACCACTTTTGGTAATGGTGGAAAACTACTCCTAAATTTACTATCTCTCAACAAAATGTCCCAATTTTTTACAATAATGTTAACTATCTTATGTGCATCCACATTGAAGGTGCAAACAAAGCTATAAGGGTTAAACAATTCATTCTCTCTCCTAGGCAAAACCCTACTCAATCCACTATTATTCAAAATAGGGGTGTACACTCCAATAGTTCTTTTATGTTTAACTTCATTAAATATTTCCAAAACCAAATGTCTTGGATATCCTCTCTGCAAAAAATAAGAAAATAGGAGTTCACATTCATCCTCAAAATCCGTATCCTTAGTAACCATCCTTGCAGCTCTCACAACTTGACCCTTCACTACTGATTTCTTCTGGAAGGTAGGGTGGCAACTAGAGTAGTGAAGGAACATATTTGAGTAAGTCTCCTTCCGATAAATCTTTGAGACATACACTTTCTCATGATAATCTTTCCTTAAATCAATATCTAAATAAGAGATTCTGTTCACATCAAAATTTGATGTAAACCTCAGAAAGGTAGTACTAGAGTTAAACATAATTAACATATTATCCAGATCTACTATATTACCACGGAAGAGGATAAATATATCATCTAAAAATCTAGTATAAAATTGAATAACATCTTTATACACTAGATTATTTAACACAAACTCCCTCTCCCAATAGGCCATTACCAGGTTAGCAAAGCTGGCACCACATGGGGAACCCATCGCCACACCTACTTTTTGGTGGTATATATTATTATTAAAAAGCACATAATTGTAGGATAATACTGTATCCAGAAGTTCTAACACCAAATCAATCTCGTTCTGGGGGGCTCCAAGAAATTTCAACATGTGTCCTGACCATTCAATCCCTTCATGATGTGGTATAGATGAATATAGGTCCTTCACATCTATTGTAACCAGCAAATCATCTGCTCTAAATTCAAGTTTGTTAATATGCTCAAGAAATGACCAGGAGTCCTTAGAGATTTGGACTTCATTTTTAATATATTTCTTTAAGATATTATCTGCCACCTTAGCACATGTATATGTAATACTATCCCGGCCATCAACTATCTGTCTCATAGGTGGGTCCATTATGCTTTTATGTAGTTTCGGGATACCGAAAAGTATTGGTATCCTAGGTGCAGGTTGGGACATATATGTATATAGAGTTTTATCTATTCTTGCCTCTATATACAATTCCTCAATTAAAGCTCTCACTTTACTATATGCACCATTCAACTCATTTCTAGATGCTTCCACATATATATTACTATTCAGAATGGTAAGCATTCTAGTATTATAATCATCTATATTCATAATGGCCAAACCACCTCCCTTATCCGGTTTCATAATGCGGACTGGGGCTTGACTTAAATATTTCAAATTCTCCCTGTCATCCTTACTAATATTATATTTCTTATTTTTTAACTCGCCTGGTATTTGAGACGCTTTCGCAAGATCACGTAGATCTAATTCACTAACCTGTTCAAAAAGTGTTAAAACTGGATGTAGGGGTGGGTTATATACACTGGAAACATAATAATCCGTGGTTTTATTCATATTTTCCCCCATTAATGCTAAAAGATTCAATTTCCTAGTAAAAAGTTTCAGATCAATTAGTGTGTTAGCCAAATCCAATCTAGTACTAGGAACAAAAGTATAACCCTTAGCAAGTAATTCAACAATTTCTGGGTTTAAAATCACATCAGAATAATTATATACTTTAAAGTCTTCTTTCTGGTTCAGCACAATATTACATTTGTGAGGGATAATATTTCGTAGCTTAACATTAGAAACTGCTACCATTTGTTCCTCTTCCTGGTCCTGGTTTGTCTCTGTTTCGCTGGAACAAAATTTGAGGCCCGGTTCTGAAAATTCCTCTGATTTGAATTCATATTTTGTTCATTTTGGTTTTGCTTAATAACATTACTGGCACCATTATCGACAACAGGTACTACCATATCATTCTGGTGGGTACCACCAGTATTAACATCACTTTCACATTCAACTTCATCCACTTGGTTATTCACAATAGGAGAAACTACATGATTTTGGTCCTGATTTTGTGATGTAACATTACTAGTCACACTCATATTAGGCCCAACTCGATGTACTAAAGGCTTAGGATATGCTGTACCATTTTCATACTCTTTAACATCACGTCTTATTTTTTTAACCTTAGTAGTATTAATTTTTGACAAATATTGGTCAATACTTTCAAAAATGTGGTTGTATTCAAAGCGATACCTAGAGAAATCATAATGCTGTTTAATTTCTACATCTAAACGATTAGTTTCAGCTAAAAGTTCATCCACAGATAACTGATAGTGCAAACAAAAAAGTTCCAATAATTCAAAGCCGTGCTTATCAAACAAATTGACAAGCGCTTTATGAAAATCAGAGCCTTCAATAAGCCCCATTGGATATTGCCATAGTCTTAAGCCCTTCGGTATTATTTTCAAGTTAATGCATTCACGAAAGTACGCTATTTCAAGCTGTACTTTCCTCAGTTTACAAAGCTTCTCATCAAGGAGGTTAAGTTTAGTTTTCAAGTCAGTCCTTACCTCTTCGGTAGCTTCCATAGTGTTGTTAAAGTTTGTGTTAGTTCCAGAAAATGAGAACGACCTGTTCACCCACGCACCCAGGTTTTGCGTGGTTAAAGGAATAAGATTAGCTGAATGAGGCAACATGTTCGATATTGCCGCTGCACTCACTTCCCCAGCAGTAGACACACCTCCATAAGACCCAGAGCTATCAGAAGCCGTTTTCTGATGATCCGAAACGCTCCGCTCTGTTTGAGGAGGGACTTTTGAATTACTCATAACGCAAGTTCGGTTGTTAGCCATCAAGTTAGTTTGAGATGGCGGAAGATCCTCGAGTCTCTTGGAAAGGTTATCCACCTTTTGGGATAACAACTCAATAAGAATAGTTAAATTACCATCTTCGCCTCGTAAGCTGGATATTGGGGTAGAACTAGGAGGTGTCTCAGGCTCCATATAACATAAAAACTAGGACAAACTTGTATAAAAACGCAAAAACTGCACAGCAACACCCACGAAACCTTGGCACAGCACACTAGTCCCAAAGCAAAGTACACAATGCAGAAAAAGGTGTACTTTAATAACTTTAAGTGTACAACAATATAATCCACTTTTCGTTAACACAAAGGCAACACACACAGGGCAACACACAGGAGGGGAATGTGCCTGGCCTGACTACAGACTGTAAGTGCTTCTATACTGCATTTCGAGCAATGTTGGTTTAACAGTGTGTGTGTGTGTGTGTGTGTGTGTGTGTGTGTGTGTGTGTGTGTGTGTGTGTGTGTGTGTGTGTGTGTGTGTGTGTGTGTGTGTGTGTGTGTGTGTGTGTGTGTGTGTGTGTGTGTGTGTGTGTGTGTGGATATGGCTGTCTTACATGTCTCAATACCTGCCATGTCAGTTCTATATTTATGAAGAATCCCCATCTGCAGGGTCATCTGCAGACTAGGCAGCGTGTTGTACCTTTGGTTTCATGTGTTACCCATGGAGCATCTATCTGTGGACTGCAGAAGGTAGTGTGAGGATTGCAGTCTGTAGATGGTGAAAGCCATGACAGTTACTGACTTCATATCCCTCGTAGGATATATGTTGCAACAAACCCTGTTACAACAGTAAATGTATGATGTTATCACAGCAACATGTCAATACTGGCCCTGTGTATGTGCTTCCAGCCCCAACTCTGTCAACCTTTGCACATATGTCGTGCATGAAGGGGTGCATATGTGCTGTACACCATAATTAGTGTCCTCATATCTGATAACAAGCCAGTGAGATATCAGACTGCTACACATTTTATGTACAGTAATGGTTATATTTGATGACATAACCTGGACATACTGTGGTTGTTTGTACAGTACTGAGGTCTGTGTACATATGGTGAATGTCGACAGTGTGTGTATTTTTAATATGTACCTTGGCCTGTGTACAGACTGTGGTAGTTGTCATCTTCCTAGGTCCCATCCTATCTGATGTCACATGCTGCTCCACTGTATGTTACCATATTGGCTTACATGTTTGTAGGGCCATACACACACATGTCCCATACCACAGTCAGCCTTCAGACCAAACTGTGTAGCGGCCCAGTATATGTAGGGTTAGTGTATGAGTGGCACATATGAGGATGGTGTTGAACAGATAATCCATATACTGTAATATTATGATAGCTTGCCATATGTGGCTGTGGCTCTGTTCTGATTGGTTGTGGTTATGCACTTTCACACAGATGTATCTTATCCTGTGCTGTGACATGCCTGTACAGTCTGCTATATATGCAGGCACATGCGCATTCCTCCATAGGAGATGCAAGCCAGTGTTGAGCCAGTCTGCCTGTCACCTGCTCAGTGCATTGTTACATGCCTAGCAGCTTAGTGTACTTACCCAATGAGATGTCATGTGCAGACACTTGCCAGATGTACTGCTGATGGGCCTCCCTTAACAGTCATGTATGTCAGACAGAGCAGTGGGATGATGTACAGATGTATGTCAATATCTAGTGGGTAGTATGTGGCCATGGCACCCCTGTACCAGCGGGTAGTAGTGTCAGGCCAAACAGATGTGTGAATGCATAACCTATGGTGGCATATGTATACTAGTTGTTATGTGTTATACCCATCTACATGGCTGTTAACATCCATGTTGTCAGGCATGGTACACATGTTTTGTACTAAGGGGTTCTGTGTATACCTCTGGACTGCACAGAGTGTTTCAGAATGTCCACACATATTGGCCAATATCTCTGCTGCAGTCAACAGGGGCAGTACATGCTAGCAGCGGTACTTTACTATGATGTCCTTAGGATGTCTGCCAGCAGCCAATGGCACACATGTGGAAGCAGATGTTAACCCCACACACACCATGTCTGTGAAGACAATCCTAATTACAGTAGCAATAGTATACAGAACTGTAATAGTACACAAATAAAGGTTTTTCATTCCTGCAAACCTGCGTGTGGTGTTTTTTCTTATGACCTCTCTGTGGGTATATGTTGCAGGCAATAATTGTCATTTGTATGGGTGGCCCATACAGTGTCCAGTTGTTCAGGTGTGAACTGTAGGGATAGTGGCTGTACCATATTTTGTGCACCTCCTACATATGTATCTTACTGTACACATCTCTACTTGTGAATGTGTAGTCACATGTATATATATATATATATATATATATATATATATATATATAGGGAGAGAGAGAGAGAAAGAGAGATATGTAAATATATATATATATATATATATATATATATATATATATATATGTGTGTGTGTGTGTGTGTGTGTGTATGAATATCTGTATCTGCATATGTGTGTCTGTATCCTGGGGATGTTGTTAGCTTCCACATTTTACATTTCTTATGGGAGCCAGACTGTACTGCATGATATGTTACCAATATCAGCCTGACATCATACAGGTGGGATGTAGTACTGTTAACATCTTGTGCCCATGTCAGGTCAGGACTTGGTTATAGGATCTGCAACACTTGGTAGTGTATTGCAGGGCAGACATTTTTGACTGGGGGGGGTATGCCTGTTCGTGCAAGACATATATTGTTTGGGGCCTCTCAACCCCATTCTGTGGACAGATTTGTTTTTGTTAATCTACCGTTGCTATCTACAGATGTATGGCCACATATACCTGTATATATATATGTATATATATATATATATATATATATATATATATATATATATATATATACATGTGTGTGTGTATCAGCTTACATATGTATGACTATGTCCGTATATACCTACATAGCTATATACCTGCGTACATATAGGTACCTTGCTGTGCATATGTTGACATAAAGGTGTAGATATATATATGTGTTGATGTAGGCATTTGCATGTATATATGTTCATACATATTTATTTATATGTATATATGTTTCTAAATATTTATATTTTATATATATATATATATATATATATATATATATATATATATATATATATATATATATATATATATATATATATATATATATATATATATATATATATATATATATATATATATATATATATGTATATATATATATATATATATCTATATATATATATTATATATATATCTGCATATATAGATATGGTATATCTGTTTAGCTATTAATATATTTATACACACACATCTAGATGTTGGTTACATTCTCTGTACTGTTGCATGACTGGATGATATGTTTCTGAAAATAGGAGCTTTATGTATATTGATCATGGCTCAGTGATACATCACTTTGTCTATGGTGTACAGGGCCCTGGGTTTGAGCCTTGCAGAAGCTGTTTATTTTGTTGCTGGGCAGAACATGGACCACTGGATACAGTGTGATTAAGGCACTTAAAGCAGATGTAAATTGGTTTCCGTGGGTTTGTGCGGAGTTAAGCATTGCTAACGTCCGGTTACAGTTTCTTATACTCAGTTAGTTTCTAAATTGCTTAACCTGTATAGGCATTGCTTACCCCTGCGCAAACATGCTTAAACTTGCTCACTGCTTCTTAAAAGTGCTTACTCCTGCTTATCACCGGACTAATTTCTTTTAAAAGAAAAGAAAAAGGGGTTGATTGGAAAGTGGTGAAAAAGGGGCACAAAAAGGGAAAGACAGTAGGGATGTGCAGGAAGGCTGTAGGGAAGATCCATAGCTGTCCATTTCTTCTACAGCAACAGCTGTGCATATACACTGAATTTGGAGGTAGATTTGGACACTAAAATCCCTGGGAGGGGGTGAGGGCAACAATATTTGTTGTGATGCCAATTAGACCAGATTACATGTGTCCAGTGGACAAGTGTGCGAAATGGACAGCTATATGTATGGGGCAAATTTTTTTTGTGGGAACAGATTGCCTTTTTTTTCAGGTGAGAGTGGGATGTTGGGGAGGGGTAGTAGGTATATTTGGGGAGGTAGGTTGGGTAGGTTAACAGACAAGATAAGCAAGATGCATACAGGGGTGGTATATGACACATGTGGGGGTGGGTAAACACCTTGGACGGGGAGGGGAGCTTGGAAGTCACAAGCCCATGAGCCTCCAAATGGAAACAGTGGGACAGAGGTCACCACCCATGGGCAGTCACCACTGCACCTTCACGGCCCCAAGGGTCGCTGTGCTGGGGGCTGGGTAAGAGGGGCAGGCTCACCCTCAAATTGCACCACATGGCCCTCAAGCTGGTGTAGCCAGTCTCAAAACTCTCTTTAGAGCTCCCTATGCACCACGGCCCAGACCTGATGGCAGGTGACAGGTACTTCTCTGGCCCCATTCACAGGGGGGCCCTGAACCCCATCCCCTGTGGCAGTTCCAACTGAAGGTGGTGCAGGGCCAACGGAGGAGTCGGTCCCAGGCTGGGCTCCAGACGTGTCGGTGCCCGGTGACATGGCCAGCTGAGGTGGGACAGGTGGGTCTGCTGGGACCGACCTTCCCAGATGAGCTATGGTGTTGCAGTTTTAAGAATGATATGGGTTATTCATAGTCAACAGCATTCAGGTTTAGTTATAACAGCATACACAGGTATTCCCATTAACCCAAGACACCAGATTTAAAACAGTTGCAGAGTAAGCAGAACACATGCATATATGGGACAACAGTGGCCATTACAACAGCATGCAGGTTTCATTGATGGCAACAGGCTACCAGTATGGGGGTATTTTAACATGGCACATGCATAGAACCAGATGTAAATATTTGTAAACCAATAGGACATATGTCCCAACAAAAGTATTGAGTATACATGTACCCATTGAGGTGTGTAATTGGGTTATTGTTGCACATATGGTGGGGGTGAGAGAGAGAGGTCAATTAACAAATAATATATCCCTGTAGTTTTTACAACTTTCTTAGTCACTGCAGTGATCTGTCCCTTACATGTATTATTAAACTACCCAATGGCCTTACTTTGTACAATGGTATGTTAGTAGATTAGTATATATGGGGACTCTGTGTCTTACGTATAGTCTACACCTCTTACTTGTTATAGCTGTTGAGAAAATCATTGTTAACACTACCTGACAAATTCTACACATACTCCCAGATGCCATGCTTGTAGACAAGTATATGGGTGAACTGTGTTGTAACTACAGTCTACACCTTATACCTATTATAGCTGTTGAGAAAATCATTGTTAACACTACCTAACAAATTCTATACATGCTTCCAGATGCCATGGTTGTAGACAAGTATATGAGTGAACTGTGTTCTAACTACACTCTACACCTCTTACCTGTTATATAGCTGTTGGGAAAATCATTGTTAACACTACCTGACAAATTCTACACATGCTCCCAGATGCCATGCTTCTAGACAAGTATATGAGTTAACTGTGTTATACCTACAGTCTACACCTCTTACCTGTTATAGCTGTGGGGTAAATCTTTATTTAAACTATCTGACAAATTCTCCACATACTCCCAGATGCCATGTTAATGTTATACACATAGCTAACAGTCCATTATTGTACACACTCTGGTCAAGGCACGGCAGGATGCAGCTGTTAATGTGACATATTTTGGAATAGCTGTCATACACTTTGTGTGAGATGATACAATGACAGGTTTGTTTCCATATACATTCTCTTTTTATGTTCAGGTCTGACTATCCATTATATGTCAGTATAAGCTGCCTACATTTCTCGGATCATCAGACTTATTTGTCAGGGGAACAGGTTACTGGGCAGCAGATATGGGCCCATTACCTGGACATGCTGGACAGATCAGAACAGTTGAGGGGTATGACTATGTATACAGCTTACTACATGAACATTCTGCCACAGTCTGTAGAGTTGATGGTTATGATTATGCTTACAGCTTACTATCTGAACATTCTGACGCAGTCTGTACAGTTGATGGTTATGATTATGCTTGCAGCTTACTATCTGAACATTCTAGCTAAGTCTGTACAGTTGTTGGGTCTAATTATGCATACAGCTTACTACCTGAACATTCTGACGCAGTCTGTACAGTTGATGGTTATGATTATGCTTACAACGTACTATCTGAACATTCTAGCTAAGTCTGTACAGTTGTTGGGTCTAATTATGCATACAGCTTTCTATCTGAACATTCTCGCAAACTCTGTACAGTTGTGGGGTATGATTATGCATACAACTTACTACCACTCCCGGGATTCATACCCCTGCTGTGTGTGGCAAAAATGTTACAGTTGATATCACAGTACACTGTGCTATTAGGGAATTGGTGTAAAGCATTCCAATGGTTTCTGTCTAAGTCTTTCTCAGTTGTTCTATATGACTGACCTCTTGGGACTTCCAACATTGTTATACTGAACTTCCTACACATTTTAACTGCGTTCAACAGTGTGGGTAAGACTGCTTAATTAAATAGATAGAATGCAACTCTACAACAACATATGAAAGCAGAATGTAAACAAGCACTCCAGACGTTATACTAGATATTACACCTTTTTCCACACAACCTATATGACAGTCTTCCTGCCATATTGTCTGGTTTATTCAGTACATCCCATACACAATACATTTTTATACTGGTACAACACTTTCTAGTACTATTATATTTATTTGTTACGACAGTACATGCAACAATATAACTAACCTGCTTCACGATGCAGCCTTTACAGCCTAGCAGCATGGGCTTACTGGTTTGCAGCCTGCTTATCTGCAGTTGTCAGAGAAATATAGTGATATTTAGCCATTACCTATCCATAGTATGCACAAGCTAGGCAAGCATTACCTACGTAGTAGAATGAGTACTTAGTGCTAGGGCATCAGCCGTCTGCCTGGATTCTTCGATCCACTGGTCCAAGAGATCACCCCTCCGCCGCTTCAGGTCAGCAAGGTGACGCCTGACCTGCTCATCAGTCCAGGGGATACCAGTGGCACTGGTGAGGTCAGGGGCTAGTCTGTCCCAGACCTCCGCTTTATACTGAGAGCCCTGGTACTTGCTCTGCAGTAGTCCCTCCTCATGGTGCTTTACCAGGAGCCATACCATGAATCTGGGCTCCTGGGTGCCCCAGCGCTGTGCTCTAGATGGAGTACCTTCCCCAACTCCAGCCATTCTGCCTACAGTAGGGAGCTGCAACCAGTTATGGGAATTATTGGCGCCTGTGGGGTTTAAATATGCCTGATTTCCCACACTTTCCCATGATTGGACGGTTTTGAAAAGGTTAAGCTGTGAGCACACCTGCTTATCTAATGTTGGCATTGCTTAAAGGGGCATACCACTGGGAAGACTGAGTTAGCTGGCCTACACATTGCTTACACCACATAAGCTGACCTGTGCAATGCTTAGCATTGCTTAATATCTAATTAGCATTATATTTTCCTTTTGACATTGATTTATTATTTGTTACATGTTATATCTGTGTCTGGTATCTGTGATTCATATGTACGTACACTGTATGGGGTCCTGGGGAATTCAACACTTTTTTACAATAACACCTCACATATGGCCTTACTGCAGTACTCCAGTTCACATATTTATGCTATGTTGAAGGTTATACAACATCACACTGTACATAGATACATTTCACATGTTCAAATTGATTTTCCTATGGTGAGGATTTGTTTGTTGAAACCTCAGTCTTATGTATTGTTGTGATGGTTTAGTGGTTAACTACTGTGATTGTAGTGTACAGGGTCCTGGGTTTGAGCCTTGCAGAGGGTGTTTATTTTGTTGCTGGGCAGAACATGGGCTGTTGGATACAGAGTGATTAAGGCACTTTAAAGCAGTTGTAAGTGAGTGTGCATGTGTTTGTGCGTAGCTAAGCACTGCTAACATCCGGTTACAGTTTCTTATACTCAGTAAGCTTCCAGATTGCTTAATCTGTGTAGGCAGTGCTTACCCCCAGACAAACGCACTCAAACACGCTTAATAGTGCTTACATATGCTTACTACTGCTTAGTTGTGCTTAGACCTGCTTACTAGTGCCTTATTCATTATGACACTGATACTTCATATGTGCATTTCCTGTAGTACTCTAGTTCATAAATATGTGTTATTTAGTGGGTTTTGCAACAAAAACATTGGTTATAACATGCTTTGCCATGTAAAACAGACTGTGCTGCAGTGGGATTCGAACCAGAAATGCCTGGTCATTAGGCAAATGCTCTGCCCACTACACTATTGCTGTGTTGCTTCATTTGTATATATTTTCCTTGTTATCTTCTTCAGCCTTTTAAACTGCTTTAACCATAACTAAGCGATGAGCACCCGCGCACCTATGGTTAGCTTTAATCGGATTTAAAAAAAAATTAAAAGGGTCTCTTCATTTACTTTTTCTGTACTATTCCTGTTGTACACATGGGGAACTGTTAGTGGGGATCTACGGATACCAATGAGTGATCTCACTAATTTCTTCCCAATTTCTGCTGTTCTACATTGCAAGGGGGTGCTTATTCTGAGAGCTCTGCTCTCAAACACACCCCATGCACTTGTACACACTCCGTGTAAGCCTAGGAGCTCAGGCAGCACGCCTTCATTGATATGCATGGCATGCTGCTGTCCTACTCCTAAATGGGGGCTTCCATGCAGGACTATGCTAGTCCTACACGGAAGATTGGTGAATCTGGGGGTTGTGTTTTTGTGCTTCTCATGTCATCAACAAATTTGGAAGAGCTGTACCTCACAGCTTTATACAGGCAACATTATGTTAATTCTTTTTTATGCAGTATTTTCTCACAGGACATTATGTTATCCTCAGAAAATCCTAACTATTTATGCAGAATGTCAAAGTAACTGGTTAAAGAGGGCAATTTGATATAATAGGGCTCTTAAAATTCAGCACATATAAATTATTTGTAAAACAACAATTATTAATTCTTATGTTTAATTCAAGAGATACATTGTGTCTTCATTTTTCATTCAATACTACTGAGTCTAACATCAAGCCTATTAAAGAAGATGCATTACAGTATACACAAAGGGAGTAATAGGCAACAGCTAAACTCCTGTGATGTCTATAACTCTGCTAGAGGTTTGGCTAATTCTTACCAAGATCCTCAAACTCATAGCACTCCATACATCTGCCGGATGGAGTCGTCTGCCTATATCTCCTAATGGGCATGGGACAACTACCAGTTCTGCTATAGACAAAGCCATGGGCCCACACATTTATAACCACCAAAAGAAGCAAAAACAAAGCATTTATTTTAATCACTGTTATGTAGTGAACATCTCATCTCAATCACTGATGCATAACTGCCACACACACAACTAATTCATTCCCTAGTAGTGTGGTTGTATTAACTTGAGATGCTCATTTGTTACACAGTCAAGCTGTTTCCCTGTAATCTGCAAATGTTGAATTTTGTAAACCTTATGTGCAGACTTTGGAGTTCCGATCTAAAATACTGATAGTTAGAATGTAATCAAGTTCAGTGTTATATTTCTTTTGCGGTTTGGGTTTTGTATGTCGTTTTTCAAAGGCAAGCTACTTGTTACTCTACCAAAGCCTTTTGATAGTGTTGCCATGACATTGATTATTAAATAGTCATGCTATTTAGGTACTTAGGTTTGTCCTATGGGATTAATCTAGGACACTGACAGGTCAACATGATATGTATTTTAAGTGCTGGCCTGTAACATTTTATTAAATTAACAAACATCAATTTTCTAATGCCACCATCTCCATGGTGCTATATTCTTTTTTTGTTTGTTTGTTTTATTATTATACATTACTGCCTCCCAGACACCTGCTCTCCTCAAATGGATCTTGATCTCAGTCAACCCCTGGGGACGTGATTCCCCTGTTCCACCTGGGTGTGACCCCTCTATAAAGAACAGATGTCCCAACATGTATTGAAGTTATTTGTGCCTGTCCTATCTCACTGGTACATATAACCTACAGGGACAGGGAATGCCATCATTTCAGCATCCCAAGGGTCTTTTGTTTCATTACCACAGTCTTGGACTTAAAGTTGGACCCTATTCATCTCTAGAACAGAGAACTACCCAACACTCACAAACATGCATCAACAAGACCCCCATATTTGTGTCACCAAGGCATAGCTTGTTTTGCCAGGTAGGGCTCCAGAGTATTCTTGAATGGCTTAATCCCACCCTGATAGCTGAGTTTTGCACCAACTACATCATGGAATCTCTCAATGCCTCTCATCTACATGTGTATGCTTCTGTGTATGTTAAGGTGTTTGCCAAACAAAAAAACAAAAAATATACTTGTTTTCCTACCTTTCTAAGCTAGTATAGTCCAGTTTTCAGCCTAGTGCTGAATTCAGGCCTGTGTTACAAGTTTCTGTGTTTACCCATACCTTACTTGGATAGAAGGAATTTTCTATTTTCACCTGTGAGAGAGGGAGCTTTGAGCAGCCTATCTGCCCCTGGAGGAGTGGTTTCAGCCCAGAAATTAGTAGTTTATTGGCCATTGTGGGCTAATTTCTATCTCTTTCATTTCCCTGATATAAAACCCACATTTGTGAGGTTTGTGCGCTTGTATACAGCTCAGCAAGCTCCTGCCTGGTGCCCTGTACAGTTCTACAGCAGCAGAGAGACAAAGAAGAGACTTTGGAGTGATTAAGTATAATTTTTCTGCATTTTCTTGCTGCCTTTAGCTAATTCCGCCTAAAATGCTGATTTTTTAGAGTTTCTGTGATTTAAAAAGCTTGCTTCACCTACATATTGTACTTATTTTACTGCCTGCACTTTAAGAAAGTCACTTTTGTGTTTAAATTACCTGATTAACTGTTGTAGGCTACACACTTAAGTGTGATAGCCACTTCTGTGCATTTAAAGTGTTTTTTTTTTATTCTATATGCTTTATTTTCTGAAAAAAAATATATATATACTTGTTTTCCCACCTTTCTAAGCTAGTATAGTCCAGTTTTCAGGCTAGTGCTGAATTCAGGGCTGTGTTACATATTTATGTGTTTGCCCATACCTTACTTGGATAGAAGGAAATTTCTCTGTTCACCTGTGAGAGAGGGGAGCTTTGAGCAGCTTATCTGCCCCTGGAGGAGTGGTTTGAGCCCATAAATTAGTAGTTTATTGGCCATATTGGGCTAATTTCTATTTCTTTAATTTCCCTGATATATAAAACCTGCATTTGCAGGGTTTTGCATGTTGGTCAGCTCCAGTTTGCTAGGGTATAGCTATTCCCGACTCCACAAAGTCTGCTCTTCAGTTTTTCTCTTGGAACTAGACAAACTTTCAACTTAAGCACTCAAGCCATTCACTTCTCAGCCCGGTACTTGCTCAAAACTCATAGCAAGCACTAATAAACCTTAGTACTAGAACCCCCTATACTGTAGAGTAGAACAAGGCTCTCTATTCTTCCTTACCAGCCAATCAGTAAAACAGTTCACTGTGCCTATCCAGACATGTCCAAAGGGCAATTTCAGGTGTACTCTCCTGTCCAACTGGTGAATCTGGGCATTTTGAGGCAATGTTGCAACTGCCTCATGACACAGACAACCCTCTCCTCCTACCACCAAACACTAATACATGTGAGAGATGCAATTATACAGCCAAACTGGAGGCTAAGCTCTCTCAACCCAAGACTGGACCAGACAATCAAGAAGAGAAGGGAATTACTTGCATCACACCACCAGTCTCACATAGACCTATGAAATTAGCACAGGCAAAAAACACACATAAATACATGAAAACATACTCGGAGGCTCTAAATAAAAATCTGCAAAAGCAACAGAGACCTCCAAAGCAGACATCCAAGCAACCTCCACCCCCCAACACAAACTATGAAACACATACTTCACAAAACCAGTGTGCCACGCAATCAAAGCCCTTAAGGCAAAATAACATACTCACCACACTAGTAATAGGTGATTCTATAGTTAGGCACACCAACATCTTGCTCACTAGGCTGAACAAGGAGAAGGTTACTGTTAGCTACCTGTTGGGTGCCAGGATCCGCCACATAACTCAAGTACTCAGGTCACTCCAGAACAGGTACAATTATGACTCTGTCATTGTCCATGTTGGTGTGAATGACCTGAGCCATACCTCCCTGGACTACATGAAAAGAGACATGGAAGAGCTTTCTGATCACATAGCACAGGCTGGTATGACCGTGACCCTGAGTAGCATCCTGCCCTCACCAAGAATGATGCCACAGTATAAAGAAAAATTTATCAATTTCAACAATTGGCTAAGCTTCTGGTGTCATTCAAATGGGATCCAGTGTCTGTCAGCCTGGGATGACATGCTCGACAAGCCACGCTGCTTCGTTAGAGATGGCTTGCACCTGTTACCCTTAGGCTTTCGACTACTGGCCAAGGCTCTTGCCACCCCCCATAGTGCCTTTTTAGGCAAGGCTCAAAAGATAAACCCACCACCGTAAATAGCACAAGTAACAAAAAACTGAGGGTAATGCTACTCAATGCCAGAAGTCTAAACCTCAAAATGCATGCACTCGAGGCACTCCTCAGTATGGAGAAACTCGATATATGTGCAGTAACAGAAACCTGGTTTAAGGCTCCAGAGAGCACCCCAGCACTACCAGGCTACAACTCATACCATACACTTCAGCCACAAAACATGGATCGAAATACAAAAGGCGGGGGTGTATCCATATTCATCAAGCATACCCACACCTCCAGGTTAGTGGCACAGCATGATGCCTCAGAGATCATCCACGTGCAACTAACAATGGGCAAAACTGCAATTCAAATTGTAGCTTGCTACAGATTACCCACCATGTCCCAGGACCCCATTCCACGTTTCTGGAAACACTGGGAAACATAAAGTCCTACCAAACACCCTGATACTGAGTGATTTCAATTACCCAAACATTAACTGGGAGAACTACTCAAGTACTAACTCCCTTGCCCAACATTTCCTAGAATTTATAAACTCAAATGCCCTGGATAAACTGGTCAACACTCCCACCAGAGGTGACAACATATTGGACCTGGTCATCACCAACATGGGTGACCAGTGTTCCACACCGGAGGTCACCCCCTCGCTGGTTAGATCTGACCATAAGCTAATCACTCTGGATATCCACATTTTGCCCCCACCTCCCGTCAAAGAAACCACCGTGAAAAACTTTTCAAAAGCGAACTTCACGTTACTTAAGACAGAGGTGGAAAGTTTCAAAGCCCCCATGCTAAAGGATAACACTGTCCAAGCTGCAAAATCCTTTACTAATGCTTTCTATGGGCACCTACAAGAATGCATGGATCATGCTATCCCAAGCAAAACCAAGACTCACTCCTCCAAGTAAAGGAAAACAGTCTGGAGGATCCCTGCCATAAACATGCTATACAACAGAAGGAGGAAACTAGTACAGAAAAGAGTAAAATCCCAAGAAGGGAAGACATTCCAGATCAGTATCAGCAGAAAACTAGGATCCCTCATAAAATCATCCAAGGCTAGCTTCAAAAGAAAAATTGCCAAGGACTCCAAAGATAACCACAAGGCATTCTTTAGCTATGTCAAGAATCTAAGTGGCAATTCTCAGATCTGCTCATAGTTAGTGCAGAATGGCACAAAATACACAGAACCGACCGATATCACCAACATCCTGGCAGACAGGTTCAGTGCAAACTTCAACCCCAAAAGGGCCCATAACCATGCCAGAAGAATGTAGTGCCCCTGAAATCACAGACACTCAGGTTAAAACAGCCCTCTCCCAAGCCAAAAACACAGCATCAGTGGGACTGGATGGTGTCCCAGGATGCATCCTACATGAGCTCAAAGATTAACTAACCCCTCACCTAAACACACTGTTCAAACCCAACCTCTCCACAGGCTACATGCCCATAGAGTGGTGCACAGCAATGGTTATTCTGCTCCACAAAGGCAGAGCCACAAAAGACCCCGAGAACTATCACCCAATAAGCCTGACTAGCTTGGTCTGCAAGGCTATGGAGCGCATCATCATGGATCTCATTAACAGAGACATTGTGAACCTCCAAACACTGGACCCTACCCAGTTCAGCTTTGTTAAGGGCAGATCAAGCCTACTAAACCTAGTGGACTTCTTTGAGACAGTTACCAAGGCTATAGATGGGGAAAAGGTGGTCCACACAGCCTACCTAGACCTCGCAAAGGCCTTCAACACCATTCCCCATTCTGGTATTATAGACAAGCTCACCAGCCTGAACATAAACCCCTACATCACGAGATGGGTTGCCAACTGGCTCATGGACAGAACCCACATGGTAAGAATTGCGGGAGCTCGGTCTGACTCTAAACCGGTTACAAGTGGCATTCCCCAGGGCTCAGTCCTAGGACCCCTCCTGTTCTGCATATACTTTTCAGAGGTACAGGCTAGCACAGGAGGACTGTGGCTGACCAAGTTCACAGATGACTGCAAACTAGGGGCTATAATTGACTCTCTGGCTGACACAGACATCCTCCAAAAGGGTCTCACTGAGACAGATACCTGGTGTCAAAACCATGGGCTCAAGCTAAATGTCAAAAAGTGCATAGTCATCCCCTTTGGAAAAAATAAAGTACCCACAAACTACCACATAGCTGGTAGCCTCCTAAATACAGAAGACGTAATAAGGGATCTGGGGACCCAAGTAGATAGTAACCTATCCTTTGATAATCACATTGCCAAAATGGTTAGAAAATCCTTCTATGTGGCTCACCTAATCACAAAACGGTTTGCATCCAGATCAGAAGAGGACATTGTGCCCCTCTACACATCACTCATCAGACCAATCATAGAGTACAATGCCGCATTTGGGATGTACCTTACAAGACACCTGCAACAGCTGGAAAGACCACAGAAGTACCTCACCAAGAGGATCACTGGCCTCAAACAGATTCCCTATGCAGCTCGACTGAAGAAACTCCAGCTGTACTTGGTTGCATACCACCTACTCAGAAGTGATCTCTGCCTGACATACAAGGCTATGTCCAACCCAGAACTGATGGACATGCTCCACCTAAAGAAAACCATATCCTCTTGAGCCACATGCTCTAGGGATCTAAACGTCACCACAACAATAAATAGGACGTGCTGGAGGGATAAATTCCTGTCCCAGAGACTTCCCATGCTCTGGAACAAGATTACAATCTACATCAGGCAGAGCTCCTCGCTAACTCTCTTCAAGAGAAACCTTGACGAGTGGATGGGAAACATAAAGTTTACCCCAGGGATCACTTCATTGGCTCTGCTGGACAGAGGCACAAGGACCTAATTTAAGGGGGTGGCAAAAGCCAACATATTCCAGCTAGGCTGATTAATGCATTCGGGAAGATAGCCTAGTACCTACCTATAAACCTATGTAGTAGAAGCTATCATCATCTGTTCTGTAGGCAGGTGCATATGCCCACTTTCTGCTGCCTGTTGGGCACCAATGCAAGCTAGGAATTTTAACTCCTGCAGTTATACTGACCCTTCCTCAGGGATAACCAAGCCGGTGTCTACTATTCATTTCCATGCCTTCCCCCGAGTTCCTCCAATGTCTGAACTATTATTCAATATCACACAGTTCATGCTGTTAAACAAATGACATTTAAACAAATGGAACATAACTCTTCTATGTGTGTGTGTGTGTGTGTGTGTGTGTGTGTGTGTGTGTGTGTGCGAGTGTGTGTGTGTGTGTGTGTGTGTGTGTGTGTGTGTGTGTGTGTGTGTGTGTGTGTGTATTATGTAAATAAAGAAACATGCATACAAACACACACATACATACAAGGCCCAGTGTTTCTACTGCAATAATGCATGAGCCCTGACCTTAGTTCAATAAGTAAGGTTAAAATTCTCAGCAGTGATATGCAGCTATACTAGAAGGTACAATGTCCCAAATGAAAATAATTGTAAATGATAAATGTTTTATTTCTTTAGGTGGATTATATTTCTACTGCAAGGTTTCTGCATCTTAACTGTAAATGGAAAATATTTTACTGGGGATGATTTAATTTTGAGGTATATATTATTCATGGTTAATGCTCAATACAATTAGTGGATATGTTGGTGCATCAGCTGGATTGCACTCTGTTTTCTTTGCACATGGATGATAAAAAATAAAATCACTATGTAGGAGATACAGAAATGCAGAGAATGAGTACATGAACTCCATAACCATGCCCTTGAGACAGATACATTGTAAGATAGTATGATCTGCAGAAGAGTATGGTAAATCATGATCAGAGTGGAGTAGAACTTTATGATACCTGTGACACAAATCCTAAATTCCTTCCAGAAAATGCAGGGCTTTCCAAAAGTAGTAGTAATTTTGAGAAGAAATGGTATGAGATGACAACCAAATAAATCTTATTCCAAGAAGAATGAAGTTACTAATTCTAAACTGACATTTGCCATAACTCCATAAAAGGAGTACCACACTCATTATTTTGATCCTTATGATAAGTTAAACCAAGACCCCAACTGCTTGATGTAGTGGTAGCTCAGGTGGATGTAAATGATCCAATGGCACTTATAGAAAAGAAAGAGTAGGGGGAATTCCCCGATGCCCTGGCTAAATTTCCCCTAGTAGTATAAACACTGCATTGGGTCTTCCCTGAAAAGAGGCTAATAGTCTAGTGGAACTAATCAAATCAGCAAATAGATAGATTAGATAGATAGATAGATAGATAGATAGATAGATAGATAGATAGATAGATAGATAGATAAAACTAGATCAGGAAAATGAGGAGCATCTGCCTAGCACTCCTTGGGCATTACAGCTTTACAGGGGCAACACCAGACAGCAGCAACAGCAGAAGGGGTCAGCAGTCATATTAATATTGATACTACCTTTAAAGGCAAGACAAACTGAAACAGGTAAGAAGTGTTGCTTGCTTAAAATGAGAGCCACACACACTGTTTACTTTAAAGGAAGAAGAATGAGATTCTCCAAGAGAAGTTGCAGTTCAATTAAAGGCTAGAAAAATGTAACTAAGAACATATGCTACCACTAAGCAACAGAACTGATATACAACTGAAATCCTTATTATCGGGTATGTTTGGAGAAAACAAATCATACATTAGTCAAGTTCATTGTAAGTTGTCAGAAACTAAATTATCTAGATAGAAAGATAGCCATCAGCAGGAAATTTCCAAAGAGATGAAGTGCATGACGAAACACCACATATTTTACTGTGGTAAAGACTAAAACAATAATAGGAGCACAGTCCAATCCACCATCATAAAGAGACATTTGGACATCTTTTTATTCAAATGACACCATTAGTAGGAAGAAACATTAAGTCTGTGAAAAAAAAATCTTATGACTCTAGCAGAAGTCATTATAGCTTTGTGATATATAACTGTGACTGACTGCAAAAGTCAAAGTACATAACCAAGGCTACTACAGAGTTATTAGCTATTGACTTACTTGCATTGTAACACTGATACAGATTTTGACAGATGCTAGTGCCACCTAATCTACCAACCTCCCTGATTTTTTTTCACTGGATAAAATTGGATCCTACTTGATGATGTATTTATTATTAAACTCTTTTTTAATTCCATTCAACACAAAAATTGTCTTGCATTTGCCTTCTGCATTCATGACCTCTCCTGCAGATTTGACTGTAATACTTCTTCAGCTGACCGTTTACAACTTCCTTACTGTACAACAATGTTTCTTTGTGCCTCCCCCAAACAATTCATCCTATGTGCAGACTGTGCACTTTTGTTCTCATTCATCTGTTTTTTTGAAAAACAGTAGCCACTTGGACTGTAATGATAATTTTGATTATTTAAATCTTTCAGCATGTACCTGACTTCTTTCTTCAAGACTTTGTACAATGCTATTTTAATAATTTTATATGGCATGACATCTGATCTGTACTGTCAACCACTTTTGTTGCCTGCCTTTGAATGGTTTGTGTCTGCTCTAAAGATTTATAGAGCCAAGGTCTCCAGAATTACATACAATAATCTAGAGGGGAATTTACCAAATGTCTGTATAGTGCAATAGATTCATTGTTGGATTTTCTAATGGTGGCACTTCTATCTGTCAATGCATGCATCTGATTATTTTGTCAGCCTTCCTTGCTACTTTCTTGCTTGGTTGTCTTTTGACCATTTGATGTTATAGTTAAAGCACCCACTCCACATTTGTTGTTGCTATCCTTTTGTGATGAACCATGGACTCAAAGTTTTGATGGAAATTGCAATATCAAAATATCAAGTGAGTAGTATTTTTTGACAACTGGCACCTCAGATCTACTGGAAACTATGCAATAAAGACATGTAGCAGTACACCAGACACCTAGACTGTGCATACCAGTTATACCAACAAACTCACACAGCTGCTGGTAAGTGATACAGAAATACTAGCCTATTATACAGTGGTAGAAATTTAATGTGGTACTGCAGCAGAATGGCCGGGGGTCTGGAGATTATCAAGAGCATTTGGCATTATTCATTGCCTAAGAAGTGATCCCACAAGAGGCTGTCTTGGGAAGAAAGGTCCAAAGTAGGCAACATGCTACTCCAGACAAACTGGGCTCTCTAGCACATATCTTCTAAAACCGAATGATGCATCATAAATAGTCCTAAGGTGCCCATAGCAGCATATGCACCCACATACAGTTACAATGGAAAGGATATAGAAGACAATTCATACCTCAGGATTCATGCCCCCCCCTAAAAAACTCTAAAATGCTGTCAAATCTACACTTTCTGAAAAAGAAAAAAAAGAAAGCTACACTAGTCAGGAGGACATGCATAGAAATCAGTGCTATGATATATATATATCAGTATCTTACACACCGCTATAAAGTGACCTGTGTCATGTATATAAGGCATCCTCTGACCTATCACTGATGGACTTACTGCACATCAGCAAGTAAAATGGCATCTGAAATACTCAGTCTAGAGATCTAAACTTCTTCTGCAACATCAACAGAACCAATTGGAGGGACAGGTATAGTTCTCAGAGGATACCACTACTGGGTAACAGACTCCCCATCCACATAAAACAAAGTTCATCACTGTCCCTATTCAAGAGCAATTTAGATCTATGGATGGGAAACAAAAAATTACTCAAAGGACTGCCACCTGTACTAATAATGGACAGAGGTAGCTCTTAAATGCTGTAACCCATGCATGCAGGGTCCCTTCTAATTATCTGTGGTATGATCCCAATTTTTATCATTAGGGAAAATATATAATTATTGAGCATAGGATGAGTAAGGCAAGTTTATAACCAAGTGGATAGGTTCTTCTGAGTACAAAAATGGAAATTGGCTAGGCTTAAAATGACCCATTAGGGGATGGCTGTGCAAAAAATGGACAGGTGAATTAAATTCCAAATTTTGAAGATGTGCTTTGAGAACAAGGCATCCCAATAGCTACTATTGGCTTTAGAAACATTTAGTAGAAGTTTATCAGATGAGCAGAGGGATCTATTGCTAGTGTAGGGTTTCACTAGGTAGCTATGGAACCGTGATAGCATGGATTGTGAGAAGTTTAAGGTAGCTAGTTGGTACAGAAGTTTTTGGGGCGAGACAGTGTCAAATGCTTTTGACATGTCTAGGAAAACTGATGAAACATAAAGGCTGTTGTTTCTTCATTGGTTGATTATGTTTGTGAAGCTAACTAGGGCAGATGTGATGCTATGCTTGGGTCTGAAACTATGTTGTGTATCTGAGAGGAGGTTATTGTTAAGGAGATAGGGAAGGATTTGTGAGTGCATACATTTCTGGAGAATTTTGGCAATTGGAGGAAGTATTGAGATGGGTCTGTAATTTGATAGGAATGTTGAGGTGCCTCCTTTGTGGAGGGGGATAATGTGGCATAGCTTCCAGAGTTTGGGGATGTATTGCTTGGAGATGATCTGATTTATAAGTAGGGAGACTGGGTAAGTAAAACTGGCCAGCTTCCATCTTCAGGAAACCATTGGGAAGCAGGTTAGCTGCTAGAATTGAAGGTTTCAGTTGATGGAAAAGCTTGTTAATATAGCTCATAGGTATTTTTTTAAGGCTAAATGCTGTAGGATTGGTGGCAGATGTGGTGGGTACAATCAGTGGACTGTTAGTGTTTTAATTTAGTAGGGACAGTATGGAATTGACAACGTGGGAGTTGAACTGAGTGGCTATGCTTTCAGTAGTGTTTGGAGAGGAAGGGCTATGGTTTGAGGAATGTTTGCAGTTGAAAATTTTTTTATAGAGGCCCAAAATTTTGGGGGGTTATAGGTTCATAGGTTCATACTAGGCTATCTGCCCTAGGGCATTTATAAGCCTAGCCAGAGTGTGTTAGGCTTTCGCCACCCATTTTAAATTAATTTTGCTATGCCCTTTTTCGAGGTTAGTATAATGTGCGTCTGTCTAACAGTGACACAGAAGTGATACCCGGGGTAAACCTACGATCTCCCATCCACTCATCAAGATTCCTCTTGAAGAGAGTCAATGAGGGACTCTGCCTAACCTGGACTGGGATTTTATTCCAGAGTGAAGGGAGCCTCTGGGTTATGAATCTGTCCCTCCAGCATGATCTATTTATTTCAGTGCTGAGGTTCAAGTCTCTCGAGTGAGTAGCTCGATGGGATTTGGATTTTCTGAGGTGCAGCATGTCCATTAATTCCAGGTTGGACATGGCTTTATACGTCAGGAACAGATCGCCTCTGAGCAGGCGGTATGCCACTGAGTAGAGCTGGAGTTTCTTTAACCGGGCAGCATATGGCATCTGTTTGATCCCTTTGATCCTCTTGGTGAGGTACTTTTGGGGTCTTTCCAGTTGCTGCAGTTGTCTGGTAAGGTATATCCCAAAAGGATCATTGCACTCAATTATGGGCCTGATGAGGGATGAGTAAAGAGGCACAATGAACTCCCCTGATCTAGATGTGAATCCCTTCATGATTAGGTGGGCTATATAAAATGTTTTTCTAACCACTTTGGCCACGTGGTTGTCAAATGAGAGATTGCTATCAACTTGGGTCCCCAGGTCCCTAATTACATCTTCTGTACTTAATGGATTACCACCTATGTGGTAATTTGTGGGCACTTTGTTTTTGCCAAAGGGGATGTCTATACACTTTTTGGCGTTTAGCTTGAGGCCATGGCTCTGGCACCAGTTGCCTGTTTCTATGAGGCCCTTTTGGTGGATGCTTGTGTTGGCTGGAGAGTTGATTATGGCACCCACTTTGCAGTCATCTGCGAACTTGGTCAGCCACAGTCCTTCCGTGTTGGCCTGTACCTCCGAGAAATATATACCGAACAAGAGAGGTCCCAGGACTGAGCCTTGTGGGATGCCACTTGTAACTGGTTTGGAGTCTGACATAGCTCCAGCAATTCTAACCATGTGGGTTCTGTCCTTGAGCCAGTTTGCAACCCATCTAGTGACATAGGGGTTTATATTTAAGCTGGTGAGCTTATCTATAATGCCCGAGTGGGGTATTGTATCGAAGGCTTTTGTGAGGTCCAGGTAGGCTGTGTGGACCACCTTCCCCTCGTCAATGGCCTTGGTGACTGTTTCAAAGAAATCGACCAGGTTTAAGAGGCAGGATCTGCCCTTAACAAAGCCGAACTGGGTAGGATCCAGTGTCTGTAGGTCCCCAATATCTTTATTTATGAGGTCCATGATGATCCTTTCCATAGCTTTGCAGACCAAGCTAGTCAAGCTTATGGGGCGATAGTTTCCAGGATCCGTTGAGGTACCACCTTTGTGGAGAGGGACCACTGTTGCTGTACGCCACTCTTTGGGTACATATCCTGTAGTAAGGCTGAGATTGAACAGTAGTTTTATGTTTGGGTTTAGCTCTTCTTGGAGTTCATGTAGGACACAGCCCGGGACACCGTCTGGTCCCACTGATGTTGTGTTTTTTGCTTTGGAGAAGGCGGCTCTTACCTGAGCATCTGAGATGTCAGGGGGGCAGCACTCTGCTGGGATAGATATTTGCCCTTTTGGTGGGGAGGGGGGAGAAGTTTGCGCTGAACCTGTCAGCTAGGATGTTGGCAATGTCTGTGGGTTCAGTGTATTTTTTGTCATTTTGGACTAATTCTGAGCATATCTGGGAATTCCCACCCAGGTTCCTAACATAACTAAAGAAAGCCTTGTGATTATCCTTAGTGTCCTGTGCAATTTTTCTCTTGAAGCTGGCCTTAGACAATTTTATGAGTGCCCGTAGTTTTTTGCTAATACTCATCAGAGATGCCTTCCCTTTTTGGGATTTTGCTCTATCATGTAGTAGCTTCCTCCTTCTATTGTATAGTTTGTTTATGGCTGGGGTCCACCAGACAGGACGTCTGCCTTTGGAGGATTGGGTCTTGGTTTTATTTGGGATTGCATGATCCATGCATTCCTGAAGGTGTTCATAGAATGTGTTTATAAAGGATTCTGTGGTCTGGGCCATATTTTCTACAGGCCCGGGGGCTTTGAAGGATTCCACCTTGGATTTGAGGAGTGTGAAATTTGCTTTAGAGAAGTTTTTCACTGTGGTTTTCTGGGCAGGGGGTGGGATCGGGATGTGAATATCCAGTGAGATTAGTTTATGATCTGATCTTACCAGTAAGGGATACACTTCTGGTCTGGAGCATAGAGTCCCCATGTTGGCGATGATCAGGTCCAGTATGTTTTCCCCTCTTGTGGGAGTGGTAACAAGTTGATCCATAGCATTTGAGTTTATAAATCCTAGGAACTTTTGGGCTAGGGTGTTGGAGCTAGAGTAATGCTCCCAGTCTATGTTTGGGTAGTTGAAATCGCCCAATATAATGGTGTTTGGAGAGACCTTCATATTTTCCAGTGTTCTCAGGAAGGCCGAGTGGGGTTCCTGGGTTTGGGAGGGTGGTCTGTAGCAGGCTATAAACTGGAAGGCAGTTTTACCCACTGTTAGTTGCACATGGATAATCTCTGCTGCTTCGTGCTGTGCCACCAACCTGGAGGTGTGGGTAGCTTTGACGAATATTGATACTCCCCCTCCTTTTGTGGTTCGGTCCATGTTTTGGAGCTGAAAAGCATGGTATGAGGTATAACCTGGTAGTGCTGGGGTGCTCTCGGGAGCCCTGAACCAGGTTTCTGTTACTGCACAGATATCAATGTTCTCCATGCTAAGGAGAGTTTAGTGCGTGCATCTTGAGGTTTAGACTTCTGGCGTTAAGTAGCATTACTCTTAGGTTCATAGGTTCATAGGTTCATACTAGGCTATCTGCCCTAGGGCATTTATAAGCCTAGCCAGAGTGTGTGTGGCTTTCACCACCCCTTAGGATGAGAATACAACACCCTTTTAGGGTTTAGTTTACTGTGCCTCTGTCTAGTAGTGACACATAGATGACCCCCGGGGTAAACCTACGATCTCCCATCCACTCGTCAAGATTTCTCTTGAATAGAGTTAGTGAGGGGCTCTGCCTAACATGGATTGGGATTCTGTTCCAGAGTGTAGGGAGCCTCTGGGTTATGAATCTGTCCCTCCAGCATGTCCTATTTATTTCTGTGTTGAGGTTTAAGTCTCTTGCTCTCGTGGCTCTGATGAATTTGGATTTTCTGAGGTGGAGCATGTCCATTAATTCCGGATTGGACATGGCCTTGTACGTCAGGCACAGATCACCTCTGAGTAGGCGGTATGCGATTGAATAGAGCTGGAGTTTTTTCAGTCGGGCAGCATATGACATATGTTTAAGACCCTTTATCCTCTTGGTAAGGAACTTTTGGGGGTCTTTCCAACTGCTGCAGGTGTCGGGTAAGATACATCTCAAATGGGGCATTGTACTCAATCATTGGCCTGATAAGAGAAGAGTACAGGAGCACAATGACCTCTCTTGATCTAGATGTGAAACCCTTCATGATAAGGTGGGCAATATAGAAGGTCTTCCTAACCACTTTGGCAATGTGAGTGTCAAATGAGAGGTTACTGTCAACCTGGGTCCCTAGGTCCCTGATTACCTCTTCCATACTTAATGGATTACCACCTATGTGGTAATTTGTGGGTACCTTGTTTTTCCCAAAGGGTATGACTATACATTTTATGGTGTTCAGCTTAAGGCCATGGCTCTGGCACCAATTATCCATTTCTATGAGGCCTCTCTGAAGGATGTTTGTGTCCGCTGGAGTATCAATTATGGCACCCAGTTTGCAGTCATCTGCGAACTTTGTCAGCCACAATCCTCCTATGTTTGCCTGTACCTCGGAAAAATAAATGCCAAACAAGAGGGGTCCCAGGACTGAGCCCTGTGGGATGCCGCTTGTGACTGGCTTAGAGTCTGACATAGCTCCAGCAACTCTGACCCTGTGGGTTCTGTCCTTGAGCAAGTTTGCAACCCATCTTGTAACATGGGTTTACATTTAAGCTGGTGAGTTTGTCTATGATGCCCGAGTGGGGTATTGTGTCAAAGGCTTTTGCAAGGTCAAGGTAGGCTGTGTGAACTGCCTTACCCTCATCAATGGCCTTAGTGACTGTTTCAAAAAAGTCGACCAAGTTCAAAAGGCAGGATCTGCCCTTGACAAAGCCAAATTGGGTAGGATCCAATGTCTGTAGGTCCCCAATGTCTTTGTTTATGAGTTCCATAATGATCCTCTCCATAACTTTGCAGACCGGGCTCGTCAAGCTTATGGGGCGGTAATTGCCAGGGTCCGTAGAAGCACCGCCTTTGTGAAGTGGGACCACTGTTACTGTACGCCACTCTTTGGGTACGTATCCTGTAGTAAGGCTAAGATTAAACAGCAGCCTTATGTGTGGGTTTAGTTCCTCTTGGAGTTCATGTAGCACACAGCCCGGGACACCGTCCGGTCTCATTGATGCTGTGTTTTTAGCTTTAGAGAGGGCGATTCTTACCTGGGCATCTGAGATGTTAGGGAGGCTACACTCTGCTGGGATAGTTATTTCTCCTTTTGTGGGGGGGGGGGGAGGAGGAGAAATTTGCACTGAACCTGTCTGCCAGAATGTTGGCAATGTCAGTGGGTTCAGTGTATTTTGTGTCATTTTGGACTAACTCTGAGCATATCTGGGAGTTTCCACCCAGGTTTCTAATATAGCTAAAGAAGGCCTTGTGATTGTCTTTTGTGTCTTTTGCGATTTTTCTCTCAAAGCTGGCCTTGGATGATTTTATGAGTGATCATAGTTTTTTGCTAGTACTGATCAGAGATGCCTTCCCTTTTAGGGATTTTGCTCTGTCATGTAGTAGCTTCCTCCTCCTGTTGTAAAGTTTGTTTATGGCTGGGGTCCACCAGACTGGGTGCCTGCCTTTGGGGGAATGGGTCTTGGTTTTATTTGGGATTGCATGATCCATGCATTCTTGAAGGTGCCCATAGAAGGCATTTGCAAAGGATTCAGCAGTGTGGGTTGTGGTTTCCACTGGCCCAGGGGCCTTGAAGGATACCACTTCAGTCTTAAGAAGTGTGAAGTTGGCTTTTGAGAAGTTCTTCACTGTGGTCTTTGTGCAGGGGTGGGGCGGGATGTGGATTTCCAGTGAGATTAATTTATGGTCTGATCTTACCAAAGAGGGATATACTTCCGGTGTGGAGCATTTTGTCCCCATGTTTGTGATGATCAGGTCTAGTATATTGTCTCTTCTTGTGGGAATGGTGACTAGTTGTTCCATTGCATTTGCGTTTATAAATTCTAGGAACCTTTGGGCTAGGGTGCTGGGGCTTGCGTAATGTTCCCAGTCTATGTTTGGGTAGTTGAAGTCTCCCAATATGATGGTATTTGGAGAGACATTCATACTCTCCAGTGTCTTCAGGAAGGCTGTGTGGGGTTCCTGAGTTTGAGAGGATGGTCTGTAGCATGCTACAAACTGTAAGGCAGTTTTGCCTATGGTTAGTTGCACCTGGATGGCCTCCGACGCTTCGTGCGTTGCCACTAACCTGGAGGTGTGGGTATCTTTGATGAATATGGATACTCCCCCTCCTTTTGTGGTTCGGTCCAAGTTTTGGGGCTGGAAAGCATGATATGAGGTAAAACCTGATAGTGCTGGGGTGCTCTCAGGAGCCTTGAACCAGGTTTCAGCCACTGCACAGACATTGATGTTCTCCATACTGAGGAGGGCTTCGAGGGCGTGCATCTTGAGGTTTAGACTTCTGGCATTGAGCAGCATTACCCTTAGTTTTTTTCCACTTGTATTTCTAGGGAGATAGGTTTGTCATTTGAGCCTTGCCTAAAAAAGGCACTATAGGGGTGGCAAGAGCCTTGGCCAATATCCGGAAGCTCAGGGGTGACAGGTGCAAGCCATCCCTTGCGAAGCAGTGTGGCTTGTCAAGCATGTCATCCCAAGCAGACAGACATTGGATCTCCTTAGAATGACACCAGTAATTAAGCCAATTGTTAAAACTGATCATTTTGTCTTTGTACTGTGGCATCATTCTTGGTGAGGGTAAGATGCTGCTCAGGGTCAGGGTCATACCGGCCTGGGCTACATAATCAGAGGGCTCCTCTATGTCTCTTTTCATGTAGTCCAGGGAGGTATGTCTCAGGTCGTTCACACCGGGATGTACAATGACTGAGTCATATTTGTACTTGCTGTGGAGTGGCCTGAGTGCTTGTGTTATGTGGCGGATTCTAGCTCCCGACAGGCAGCTTACTGTGACCTTTTCCTTGTTCAGTCTGGTGAGCGGGACGTCAGTGTGTCTGACTATGGAGTCACCTATTACAAGTGTGTCTGGCATGTTGTTTGGCCTTAAGGGCTGTGACTGTTTAGCACACTGACTTTTTGAACTATGTGTTTCATGTGCTATGTCTTGAGGTGGTGGTTGCTTGGGTGTATGCTTTGGAGGCCTCTGTTGTTTTGGTAGATTTTTAATCAGTGCCTCCAAGTATGTTTTTGTGTGTTTATGTGTTTGGTTTGCAGTTGTGATAGTTCTATGTGAGACTGGGTTTGTGGTGTGCGTGGTTACCTTCTCCTCCTGACTGGTCTTGCCAGTACTGAATTGAGAGAGCTCAGCCTCCAGTTTGGCTATATAGTTGCATCTCTCGCATATATTTGTATTTGTTGGGAGGAGGAGATGGCTGTCTGTGTACATGAGGCAATTGTAACATTGCCTCAAGATTCCCAGATTCACCAGCTGAACAGGAGAGGATGCCAGCAACTGACCCTTCGACATGCTAGAAATAGTGAAAATGATTGCTGTGTAACTGAGTCAGAAAGGACCTATAGGGAAATGGGTAATCAAGGGAATTTAGGTGAATTAAGTACTTTCTTTTGTTTAAGAGTGCTTTACCTGTATAAAAAATGCTTTAGGAGCAAGTGCTGAGCTTTTCAGATAGAGTATAGGCTGTTTAGATTGCAAGTAGAACAGTTCTAAGGGAAAAATTGAAGAGCAGACTTTACGGAGCCAGAAATAGTTTAAACTTGATTAACTGGCACTGCCCTATGCTGCTCTATGAGCAACTTTCTTATCCCTTGTGATACCTATGGAGGTGAGTTTGTCTTTTGAGCCTTGCCTAAAAAAGGCACTATGGGGGTAGCAAGAGCCTTTGCCAATATCCAAAAGCCCAGGGGTGACAGGTGCAAGCCATCCCTAGCGAAGCATCGTGGCTTGTCGAGTATGTCATCCCAGGCTGATAGGCATTGGATCCCCTTTGAATGACACCAATACTTAAGCCAATTGTTGAAATTGATCATCTTGTCTTCATACTGTGGCATCATTCTTGGTGAGGGTAAAATGCTACTCAAGGTCAGGGTCATACCGGCCTGGGTCACATGCTCAGAGAGCTCCTCTATGTCTCTTTTCATGTAGTCCAGGGAGGTACATCTCAGGTCATTCACACCAGCATGGACAATGACTGAGTCATATTTGTACTTGCCTTGAAGTGACCTGAGTGCTTGTGTTATGTGGTGGATCCTAGCATCCGACAGGCAGCTCACCGTGACCTTCTCCTTGTTCAGCCTGGTGAGTGGGATGTCAGTGTGCCTGATGATAGAGTCACCTATTACAAGTGTATCAGGTGTGTTGTTTAGCCTTAAGGGCTGTGACTGTTCGGCACACTGGCTTTGTGAGCTATGTGTTGCACGTGTTTTGTTTTGGGGTAGCAGTTGCTTGGGTGTCTGCTTTGGAGGTCTCTGCTGCTTAGGCAGATTTTTATTTAGAGCCTCCGAGTATGTTTTTGTGTGTTTATGTGTTTGGTTTGCTGTCATGGTAGGTCTATGTGAGACTGGAATTGTAGTGAGTGTGGTTTTCTTCTCCTCCTGACTGGTTACACCAGTACTGAGTTGAGAGAGCTTAGCTTCCAGTTTGGCTATATGGTTGCATCTCTCTCATGTGTTGGAATTTGTTGGGAGGAGGAGAAGGTTGTTTGTCTACATGAGGCTGTTGTAACATTGCCTCAAGATTCCCAGATTCACCAGCTGGACCGGAGAGGAGATTGACAACTGACCTTTGGACATGCTAGAATAGTATCGCAAATTCCTTTATAATTGAAAAAAGGGCCAATGGGGAACAAGGTACTAAAGGGGAGTTTGTGAGGGTGTAGTGCTTTTAATTTTTTAGTGCTGACTTAGTGAGCAAGTGCCAGGTAACTTAAATGCAATGTGTTACAGGTAACTTAAATGCAAAAATGACAAACAGTAACTTTCTTTCAAGTGAAACAAGGAAATAAGTACAGTAAGCAATGCAGATATCACTAGGGATCCACAGAAGCGCTGAAAAGCTGCATTTTAGGTGGAATTAGCGTTTCAGGGAAATAACAAGCAAACAAACAACAAGCATACAAACAAAGCTAGATTCAGCAGGCCTGGATCTAGTCTATGCTACAGCAAACAAGGTGTACCAATTTCAGTAAGAAACAGTTCAAATATGCAGGCACTATAAGCCTTTAACCAGAAATTCCCAGCTCAGAAGGGCAGAGTCCAGCCTCTCCTCCCACAAGAGTGCAGACCACGAACCTTCTTAATGTAAAATAACTGGCCTGAATCCCAAGTGCTTAAACCAGAACTAATACACTTTTAGAATAACAGACACTGAGCCCTCAATCAGCAGTTCCCAACTTAGAAGGATGTAAGCTACCTGTCCTGCCACCACAGTGCAGGCCACAAACCTTCCTGATGTAAAACAACTGGTCTGAAGCCCAAGTGCTTAATCCAAAAAACTTAGAATGATAGCTACACTTTAATCAAGTTACTACCAAGCAGTAATAAATACAATTGAATACTTTAAAGAATGCCTGGATTAGTGCTTAAGTTATACAAACAAAGCTAGATTCAGCAGGCCTGGATGTAGTCTATGCTACAGCAAACAAGGTGTACCAATTTCAATAAGAAACAGTTCAAATATGCAGGCGCTATAAGCCTTTAACCAGAAATTCCCAGCTCAGAAGGGCAGAGTCCAGCCTCTCCTCCCACAAGAGTGCAGACCACGAACCCTCTTAATGTAAAATAACTGGCCTGAAGCCCAAGTGCTTAAACCAGAATTAATACACTTTTAGAATAACAGACACTGAGCCCTCAATCAGCAGTTCCTAACTTAGAAGGATGTAAGCTACCTTATTATGATGTAACTGTTGAGCTGTTGAATAGTATATTTTTTTGTCTGTTGTTATTTGCTTTTTGACTGTGTTTCTTAATTGTTGGTAGTTTTGGTGGGTTGTTTGGTTCTTGGTGGCCAGATAGTGGGACCATGCTCTCTCTCTCTCTCTCTTTGTTTCATAAGGAGTTTAGTGTGTTTTGTTAGCCATGGGGTTGGTTTCATTTTTACATGGATTTTCCTGATGGGAGCTACTTTGTCTAGGATTTCCAGGAATGTGTTGTTAAGGTATTGAGTTGCATTATCTAGTTGGAGATATATTACTGGGACCAGTTACATTGTTCAGGTGGGAGTTAAAAATATCTGTGGATAAATTCTTTGTGTTACAGATGTGCTTGTATATGATTTTTTTTAGGGTTTACTTTGCATCTTACGAGGTATGTGGGTCTGTGATCACTGAGGGTATCAGTGAGATACCGAGAGTGAGGGCATAATGAGGGTCTATTAGTGTGAATCCAGTCAAGTGTGGATTGTTTTTTGTTCTGTTTGTCATTCTGAGTTAGGGTGGTCATGATTTGGGTAAAGCCGAAAAGGTTAAAGTAGATTGATGGGTTTTCAGAAGAACAAGAAGACCAGTCTAGGTTGAAATCTCCTGCGATGGTTGTTTCTTGGTTAAAGGTGGTTGCTGCCCAATTAAGGAGATTTTTGATTATGGTAGAATTGTTGCCTGGGGGAAGTAGATTGTTAAGATGATAATGCTTTTGTTATTGTTCAGTTGTAGGCTGGATACAAGTATTTCTGAGCTATTTGGATCAGAAGGGTAGTTGTCTAATCATTCTACATTAAGTGTGTCCTTATAGATAATTGCAATGCCACTACCTCACTTGTTAATTCTGTGTAATCTATGAATATTGTAACCTTGGGTTAGCAGTTCACTGTCTTTGACATGTGGTTTTAACCAGGTTTCAGTTTGTTTGACTGTGTCAGGGGTATATAGATTGAGGGTAGCTTGGAATTGTTCCATTTTGTTTAGGATACTCCTTAGGTTAATATTTAAGATTAGGAGGTCAGAGCTACTATGGGAGTGCATCATGTAGTTTTGTTGGTTGGCAATTTTTCGTGGTGAAATTGGTTGAGAGTCTGACTGTGGGCCAGGGTTACGGTGTATGTCACCAGTTTGAATAAGTAGATATAGATTGCATGGGAATAGGTGGGCAAGTCTTGTGAGTAATTTTAAGTATTTATGAAACAACTTAGTAGCTGGTTGGGTGGAAGAATACTTGATTGAGAAGAGTTCCGTGAGGGAGTTGTTGAAGAAGTATGGTGATGTTAAAGTGGTTGGGTCAGTGTTTGTTGTTTGGGCTGTGTTGACTAATGTGGGTGAGGAGATAATCGTAATGTATAGTCTATGGTATAAAATAATTAGATAAGTGGTTATTAGAAAGGTATCTGAGACTGTGTATAAAAGTAACATTGTTGGTGTTTCTGGATTGCAGTGGCTTTGAATGTGGGTCTGCTGTGGAGTGGAGTGTGATAAGGATGGTAGATAACTACTGGCTGCCTATAAGGAATCAAAAGGTAGTGAAGAAAGATGTGTCTATATGAGACTGCTTAAGTGGTGGAGAGGGGAGGTGATGGTATGTGATTGGTTTATGTGAGAAATGGGGAGGAGCAAGAGGGCATAAATGAAATTGAAGTGTGGGTTGGGGTGAATGGGGGTGGGATAGGGGAGCCGAGTGAGACAGAGCACAGTGAGGGTGAATTGTGCAGGCTGGACCAGATTGCGAGAAACTAGCAAAAGCAATCAGTCAATTGCTGAGACTGTAAGTACTGGCGAAAAGAAGCTGGAGCAGATGTTTGAGTGTGAGTAAGAAACACAGACAGAGGGAAGTGGGACTAATTACTTGCAAGGGATTACAGATAATGGCAAGTCCAGGAGAAGATAAGAATATTAACAGAGGAGATCCACTTGATTGTATAGTGGGAAAGGACAGTGGGAAAAAGGAAACTAAGAACTACAAGAATAATACAAGAAGAAGTTGGTTTGGTGGTGTACTTCCTGCCATACAACAATAGCTTGCTTACAGGGAATTTGAGAATGATTTAACGTACTTTAGAGTTACATGAAAAGGATTGCAGTACTGTGGAGGTAGTGTAGAGGAGGAATTTTTGCTTCAGGCTGCTTACTGGAGGGATTCACACTGTTCACTTAGCCAATATACTGCCTATAGGAAGGAAAGAATAAATGCAAATTAGTTGTGGGAGAACATCTATTACTATAGTTTTGTAGGATAACAGAAAGGGGCAGTATGGAGATAGGGAAGAGAAGACTGAGTGGGGAAAAGGAAGTGTTATTTTTAGGGAGAGAAACAGAATATAGAGAGTACTTAGTAAACGTGGGGGGTGGGGTTAGGAGTATAGAGATTAAAAGAAGAAGAAGGCAGAAAGTAGAAATAGGCAGAGTTATACAGTCATGGTAGATCTGAAGATGCAGTAAAAAAACATTGATTCTATCCAGCAATATGCAGTACAATACAGTCACAACAGAAATGATTTGCACCAGGTTTAGAATTTACTGTACATTAGGACTGTACACACTATGCAGCTATTAAACTGTGCTTAAGCTATGTACAAAGCAATAGGTTCTGGTCGTGTGTTCAAGTTATATCAGGTTACATAATGACTAAATTAACATGTTCATTAGGAACTGTAATCAAATGTTACAGAAAGTGATGCTCAGATTAATGTTGCAAAACATTCCAGCAAAAGGCAAACTGCAGGTAGAACAACAGTCAATCTGCAGTCCATTGTATTTATGGTAGCTGAACACATAATATTTGTTAGTCACTGTCAGCAGATAATTCGCAAGTTACAGTGCTCCGTTCACCCCTGAAATTCAAAGCGAGCAAAAGCCTACAGCAGCTGGAACAACCAGTGAGTGAAAGACCTCAGTACAGCTAGGAATATAATATTTTTGAACAGAAAATAACCTGAGAGTTAAATATATACCAGCTAATCCTGCAATAGAGCAGCATATAACACTTGCTTCAGTGCAATGCTTCACTATTTAGATGATTAAAATTGTACGAATTAATTATGACCTGATTCACAAATGGATTGTCTCGTTCACAAACAACCATTTAATCCTTAAAAAAACAAACACAGTATGTGAGAGATGTACGTACACAAATTGAATGAAAGTAGACATCTCACATACAAGCAAGGTTGTCAAGAACACACACAGTACATCCACTACACACATAGATCAACCTATGCTGAAGCACTAAAAAGCAATCTTCCCAAACCTCAAAGACCACCTAAGCCTATAAACAGCAAAACCTATCCTCAGCAATCTCTAAAGCACTCATCAAAAGCAACATCTAACACCACACTTATACCTACATCCAGTGAAGCCCAAAGAACAAAGCGTATAAGGCAAGCTAACATGTTACCCAGTACTCTTGTCATAGGGAACTCCATTGTATGACACACAGATACCTCACTCACCAGACTGAACAATGAGAAGATCATGGTTGATTGCTTATCTGGAGCCAGGATCCACCAAGTTATGCATGCACTCGTGACTACACCACACGTACCAGTATGATTCTATCATTGTCCATGAGGGCTTTAGCAACCTGAGATACACTTCCCTGGACTATATGAAGAGACACATTCTTGATCTCTCTGAGTATGTCTCTCAGGCAGGTACATGTGTTGCATTGAGCAACATTCTAACTTCACCTAGGATGATACTACAGTATGAACATAAAAATGATTGACTTCAATAATTGGTTTAATTTCTAGTGTCTTTTCAGGGGGATTCTATATTCGCCAGCATGGGTTGACATGGTTAGCAAACCATGTTGCTTTGCAAAGAATGCTCTGTGCCTGTCTCCTCTAGGCTTCCAAATATTGGTTAAAACTGTATCCACACCTTAGAGCCTTTTTTAAGCAATGCCTGATTGACATACCTACTGACATAGCAAATAAAACCCAAAGGAACCTAAAGGTGTGACTGCTCAATGTTGGAAGCTTAAACAAAAAGCATCGCACCCAACAAGCTCTCCACACTCTGGATAATATAGATATCTGTGCAGTTAGTGACACATGGTTTAAATCCACAGAAAGTTCTCTGGCAGTGCAAGACTTCAGTGCCTTCTGCACAATTTAGTCCATCAGCTGCAGAAACTGAGGCAAAAGGTGGAAGGGTCTCAGTTTATACTAGTAGCAACTGTAATTCTACATTTGTTAAACAGGACAATACTCTAGAATTTATCCATGTGCAAATCAGCACAGACAAAGTCCCATACCATATCCTTGCAAGTTATAAGTGACCCTCTATGTCCCTAGAATCCCATAGCTCATATCTACTGAGCACACTCGCTATTACATCAAATACCCTATTCATGGGAGACTTTAACTACCCCTCTATAGACTGGGAAACATACACTGCATCATATTCACAGGCACAGTTTCTGGACTTTATTAATTAAAATACCCTTGACAAGATAGTGCACACACCCAACAGAGATTCAAACATACTGTACCTGGTAATCACCATTATATTAGAGTGCTGCAACCCCCCCCCCCCCAGTATCACATCCTCACTAGTGAGGATGGATCACAAAGTAGGGTTACCATAATTCTATATATGTGAAAGAGGACAAAAAAATTATTTCGTCCTCTTAGGTTGAAGAGCAAAAAAACGAGCCAATCAAAAATGCGCACAACGGACCCTCTTCTGTTCAATGCGGAACATAAAGCAGTTCCGCATTGAACAGAGCTCCTCTTTTTGATTGCCTTTTATACCGGTATACAAGCCAATCAAAAGCGCGCACAGCGGACCCTCATCTGTTCAATGCAGAACATCAAGCAGTTCCGCATTGAACAGAGCTCCGTTTTTTGATTGGCTCGTATAAAAAAAAAACAAAGCGGAGAAAAAACTTTGAAATAGGGATGTCTGCTTTTTGAAAATTCTGTGATTTGTCCGGATTTTAAAACCCGGACAAATCGCAGAATTTTCAAAAACATCCCAGACAGGAGCCCAAAAAAGAGGATGTGTCCGGGGAAACCCTTCTGTATGGTAACCTTATCACAAAGCTGAAACCTTTGAACTAAAAATCAACTCAGTAAACACTTAGGAACTATTCTAAAACAAACAACATCCTATTAAGTTCTAGTTTGTCAAAATTAAATGCTCTTCCCAAACTTGAGTTCACAGCTACCCATTAGAATTGTTCACTGAGACCCTGAACAACAATGTAGATGGCTGTATAGACACTGCTGTACCTACTAGAAAGCCCAAAACAAACTCAAAACACTAAAAACAAACCACACTGTTGGAATCCTAGCATTAATGGGGTATATAAAAAAGGAAAAAATCATGGTTGAAATCAGGAGGAGCATAATGATAGGAGTTCTCTAATTAAACTAAACAACAAACTAAGAGAAATAATTAAGTCCGACAAGGCCAATTATAAGGTCCAAGATAGCCTTACAAGCTAAAGACAACCACAAAGCCTTTTAAAGCTATATCCAGAACCCATAAAGCAGCATATACCAACGTGTTAACCTGATGATGAATATTGCCACCTTCACTGAGCAGAACAACATAGCATATTCAATGTCTGACAGATTCAGGTCAAGCTTGACTCGCCACTTCCCCCTGCATCCCCCCATAAAATACCTATTAGTATAGTCCCTCACCTATTAATACGGAGCAGGTTCTGGTGGCAATTGTTAAGACCAAAAGCACAGCATCAATGCATTCCAAAAATATCCTGGGATGCCTCTTGAATAGCTTGAAACATGACCAATCAGGACCTTTTGTGTCAATTTTCAACTATAGCCTCAAAACAGCTTTGTACTTTGACAATGGAGGACTGCAATGGTTATCCCAGTTCACAAGTGAGGACCATCGACTGACCCTGGAAACGATAGATCTATTAGTCTGACTAATCTACCATGAAAAGCCATGAAACAAATTATCATGGAACTGATCAACAAAGACATAGGCAACCTTCAGACATTGGACCAAACCCCATTTGGCTTTGCCAAGGGAAGGTCATGCCTGCTAAATCTGGTGGACTTCTTTGCAAAGGTCACCAAGGCAATGGATTTGGAGAAAATGGTGCCTACTCCCTACCTGGACCTAGCTAGAGCATTCAGTACAATACCGCACTCAGGTATAGTTGACAAACTCACTGAACTAGGTATAAACTGGATTGCCAGATGGCTCACAGACAGAACCCAGGTAGTCAGGACTGGTGATACCACCTCCACTAAGAGATCCATCACTTGTGGGGTACCTTAGGGTTCCATACTGGAACTACTCCTACTTAGCATCTACTTCTCAGAGTTAAAGGGTAATATCAAGGGTCTTTGCCTGACCAAGTTCACAGATTATTGCAAATTGGGAGCCATCATAGGTTTATACATTTTAGCTTTCATAGATTTGACAAAAACATTTTACAAGAGGGTTTAACACAGACAAATGACTGGTGCCAAACTGACAGACTAAAAGTCAATGCCGAGAAATGCATTATAATGCCTTTTAGGAAAACTGCTACCCAAGCTAATTACTACATCAATAAGAAACCCCTAACAGGTGACCCAATAGTCAGGGATCTGTATGTAGACAGTAATCTAGCCTTTGACCAACATGTGACCAAGGTAGTAAGAAAATCATTTTGTGTCACCCAGCTTATATGTAAGGGCATCACATCCATGTCCAAGGAAGTCATAGTGCCACTTTATTCAGCCCTTATCAGACCCATCAATGACTATGATGACTGCTTCAGCTTGTATTTGACTAGAAATCTGCAACAGTTGCAATACCCAAAAAGGTTAATTTCCAGAATAATCTAGGGTATAAAACATTGTCCTTTATGGATCACCTTAAAGCCTATCTCTATACTTTGTCTTCTACTGGTTACTGAGATGCTGTCTATGCGTGGCATACAAGGCATCCTGAGATCCACCTCTGATGAATTTTTTGCACATTGCCAAAATGAGCAGCATCAGAACCACTCGATCCAAGGATTTAAATTTTGCTTGTGACATAATTAAAATATGTTGGTGAAACAGATATGTGTTTTAGAGGATCTCTTTGCACTGGAACAGGCTCCCCATCCATGTGCAGCTGAGTCCCTCCCTAACCCTATTTAAGCATAGCCTTAGAAAATGGATGAGAAATTGAAAATTTACCCTGGGTTTGGCCCCTGTGTCTCTAATAGACACAGGTAGACAGTATTGCCCAAACTAACATACCCCCATAACCTCTAGAAATTTCCTAACTAACCTACCCCCAGTAATGATATATAGGGAGACAATTTGGTTGGATTGCGCAGCTAGGCTTATAAAAAGCTCTAGTGGTCATTAGCCTTATATATGTCTATGAACCTGTGATGATGATGATGATGATGATGATGATGATGATGATGATGATGATGATGATGATGATGATCATCATCATCATCATCATCATCATCATTATCATCATCACCATGAACTTCCTTTTTCCCATTTTCTACATGGGGATAAGCTATAATGTCAACTGCTTACAACTTTCTCGATTCAATGCCCTGTTACCTGCTGTGGGAGTCATGCCTGATTGCCTCAAGTCTTTTCCCACACAATCCATCTCTTCACTGGATACTCTCTTTTCTTCTTATTTTACTTATGTGACTCCCAAATCTTGTTCACCAAATCAGCATCTGCTTTCCTGCATATGAGCCCAGGCCACCACAATCTGTGCTCTTTAAACTTCTCTTAATTGGAGCTACTTCCATTTCTGCTCTAATATCATCATTCGTTCATCTGCCCCACATTGTGCATCTTATTAACCATCTCAGGCACTGTGTTCCTGCAGTTCCTGTTGTGGCCTGCATCATATAACTAACATGGGTAATAATGAGACTAGTTCTGAACCCTTTTTGATCGTAATAATGCAGAACCATAGCTACTCATCTGGCATCCTGTGCAGTTCTTAAAACAGTCTTTGTAAGCTCATCTTTGTTCCTATAAGTGTGCAGTTCCTCCTAGACCAAAAAAAAAGTCTCTTGGGCACTCATGCAACTGTAGTAAGCTGCATGCTATACTAACTGCCCCACACATTACTTCAGCCATGACTAAAAATTCAGTATCAGCATTTACTTCTGAACCCACGATATCTTTGAGGCTTCATTAATCAATGTAAGTAGTGTACTTATGCATGCATGTTTGACACCTTTCAATCACACCCCCTAACTGCTTGCACACAAGGAAGCTACTCTCTTTTGCCCCAACCTCATTACAGCTCTGTAACAGTATTTTACTTAACTGTTAAATAATTATGTTTTATGCATATCTGCATACACATCATTCTACTATTGTACTGTACTGTGTTAGTATTGCATATACCTTGTCTGATAGTAACGCATATTACCTTCCTCCAAAGACATGGGTGATTATGGAATACTCTATACAGTGTGTTTGTTGCTGCAAAGCCACCTGGTTATTTAGAGTTGTGGCAATGGGTAGTTGGGTAGAGGTTGCTCCCCACCATTATCAGCACTATCATATTTTGACTATGTCTCCATAGTCCCCAGCAATTATATTGTGTAAGATTTAGTGTGTACTGGAGAAAGGTTCAGCTTTATGAAAACAACTGGTCAAATCTTCAACTCAACCAAATATATTTAAACCAGTTTTGTTGCCCCTGTACTCCCCATATTAAGGGGAAATTCTTAAGGTCAATCAGAAAATTTATTATAGAATGAATGAGGGTCATTAATGACTACCTGATGCCCATTTTAATATAGGCTTTCTGTATACTCCCTTATATGCAGTCAGCATAATTCACTAAACTCAGTCTTTCTTAAAATAGCTTAACTAAAATTGTCACAATTCTTCTTCCCAGACTGTATTAATGATCTAGTCTGCTGGCCAATGGTTGATTAAATTTTGAATGTTATCTCAATATTGCACAGACAAGCATGGCAGATTCTATTTTGGATTACTCAGACAAATGTATTTCTGTCAGAAGCATTTTTATATATTACACGCCAACCAACAATTTAAGATCTTACTCTATGAGTTTGGCAATCATCCCAAAAATGACTAATTACTTTGGGCATCCTATTTTTCATTTGATCTAGCTAGGCCATGGACATATTCATCATCTACAACTACAAAAAACTCTACAAAAGGAAGAACTGAGAAACAGCAACTAATTAGCTCATTAGATATACAACCATTGCCATTCCTGGTAACATTAACATACAGAGTACCATTACTGAGGAACTGAACTAGTGTTGCTGCAAGCTACATTTAACCAAGGTAGTCAAAATATTTCTTCTCCATCATATCAGAGAACCTATACTTTAATTCTTCAACACCTGGCTCACTCTGCTCTTGTCTGTTTCCTCAATCACTTTCTTTCTTCCTAGCCACTGTGAACTCTTATGAATGATGGCTTACTTTCTTGGTTAAAATGTTTCTTCTTCATAAATCCCTATTTAGTATATTTCCTAAATATTTTACCTTTAGAAGTAACTGTACTAATTTGGTAGGTGAACACTGTTGGACCATGCAATATTACTAGCATTGTTCTAGTTGTTTTTCACCTTATGTATTTCCAAATGTGCTGTTATGCATGTTGTTATTATCAGTATTTACACATACCATGTAATAATTCATTTTATATGCTTCATTGCCTGTGTGCTCTTTAAAGTTTTTTTTTCCGTAGGCTTTTCCAGAAAATTGGTTATGACTAGTTGAAACTGTCCAGTTAACAACTACTTATAACTTAATAAATACCCATGGCCTGGATAGTGGCAGTGTGAAATTGAAGAATGGAAGGCAGGAGTTGGCAAATCCACTCGATTGTTTTATTAGTGTTTTCATCTGTCCAAATTAAAAAAACTTCTTCAGATAAAAGTTAAAAGGATATTACATCCATTAAATAGGGAAAGTCATATGACATCACTTCCTGATTCCTTAAAAAAAATACTTCAAAATGTTTAAATTAATAGTTCAAATCTTTGCTTTAAATGTCCAAAGAAAAAATATATATAAGTGTACATATAAATGATGTGTGAAAGTGTCACTTTGCTTGTCCAGACTGCTAAAAGAGGTTGTTTTGAAAAATGTGTAATCTTTCTAAAGCCTTTAAATTTAGCAAACATTTCAGGTTGCAGTTCTCATTGAGACCTGGATGGCAAAAGGCATTCAGCCGTAATTGCCAAATGAGTTCCTTTTCTTCAAGTATTAAAGACCATGGACCCCCCCCCCCCCCGGGGGGTCAGGAGAGAGTTGTTCTAAAACTGTGAAAGAAAAGTTGTGGTGAATATTGTCAGAGATATGCCTGGCTAGTGCATTGGTAAGATTGTGTTTCCACAAATTCCTTTAAGTTGCATTGAGTGGATTGGAGGTCCACCAAACAGATGCCCTCCTGTAACTACATACACGGTTACTGATACCAGCACACCTGCAGAATTCAACACCACCCTTATCACCTCTTTTTCATCTAATGGAACCATTTTAAAAGGAACTTTGATTAAAAATTGGGATTTGATATCGGCCGACCCTTTAATTCATTCTAGGTTAGGCGACAGACCAAGGATCACTTATAAAAGGGGTTGCAACTTAAAGGCACTGTTGGAAAGACCTTTTAAAAATGGTCACTAGTCCTGGTATGTACAAGTGTGGTAGATGTAACTTCTGCAAATACATCAAAACTGGTAGCAAAGTAAACATCAAGGGGAATTATTTCCCTATTTCAGGCAGGTACAACTGTGAAACAAAGGGGGTGATTTACCTGGCTCTTTGTGAAAAATGTGGCTGTTTTATGTGGGTAAGACTGAGAGACACTTGAAACAGCAAATTTACTAACATATTTACAATATTGGGAAACACAATCTTACCAATGCACTAGCCAGGCATATCTCTGACAATATTCACCACAGCTTTTCTTTGCTTTGCTTGAAGATAACCCAGCTTATTTTAGAGTTAATGTGAAATCACATTATATTCTAGCTTTATTTCTGATTTCTCAAACAATTTACTGACATTTTTTTATCTTTCATAGATCAGAAAATTGATTTACGTAGCATATAAGGGTTGTATTGTCCAGTTTTTCTGCTTTCACTGATCAAGGCCTCCTAATGTACACACTTATTTCACCAGCTTATTTTTGGGATTCCTGTTGAATGTTCAAGAACAGTTAATTGTATTTCTTGGAACATCAAGGGAATTAGTACAATTACAGGAGGCTATCTCTATCTCTATTTATATTTATATCTATCTATCTATATATATATATATATATATATATATATATATATATATATAAGTATCTATATATATATATATATATATATATATATATATATATATATATTTATATATATATATATATTTATATAGGTCTACCTGAGAAGGCCGACAAGCGATATCACAGACAACGAGATGACCGACACTGGAAGACCAACAGCGGAAATATCCAACAAGTGGAAATCCCGACGCTGAAAACACCAGCATGCAAAACGAGAGCGATAGTGATGGACTGCAGGGTTAGGGTGCGGGTAAGGTAAGTGTGCAATAGTGACGGACTTTAGGGTTAGGGTGCAGGTAAGGTAAGTATGCGATAGTGACAGACCTTAGGGTTAGGGTTTGGGTTAAGGTTAGTGCATAGATAGTTGTATATGTAAGATTTAGTGTAGGTTTGTAAGGTTTTTGGTGTGCTTCTGTTGTGTGTATGTTTTTCGGAATAGGAATTTGTTTTGTTTTGTTGACTGTTGGGATTGTGGTTTGTCAGGCATGTGAACTTTCGTGTTTTTGAACTTTTGATTTTGTGGTGTCTGTGAACTCATTGTTGGCATTTCATAACTTTCATTGAAGAGTCCCAAAATTCACACAGGACACCATTATTTTAATATTAGTTCTGTTTAACATAAAGCTTATAAAACATAAAATAAAATGAAGTTGTAGGCTCACCTGAAAAATCAGGGTGGCTTATCACTGCATCCTAATCCCTTTTGTTGATCATATATTTTTTTCTAAAAGACCAGTCACATAAATGCTACTGAAGAACTTCAGAGTGGACAAATGATGATTTTAACAAAAATGTAGACATGAGTTGATCTAGATGATCTTATGCAGACTGGGTCTTTGCTATTAAGAAATCAAAATGTCTGAGCCGTGTGCCTTTTTCCTGAGATGCAATAACCTTGGAAATGATTTTCCCAAATAGTTTTCGAGGGTGTGTAGCCATGCACAGTATGGATGTGGTGTGCCTTGCTTTACAATAAAATGTTTTGAAAGTTTCAGTGAAATTGCACTTGTTTGTGAGAAGTCTGCTTTTGTTTTTTGTTGTTGCACATTGTTTTTTGTTTTAACAGTATACATTTGTAAGTGTCATATTTATTAACATGATATTCATGGTAGTTGTAAGATTTGCTGAGATTGTCTTACAAGATGTGCTATTATGTCAAGTTCAATTAACTTTTTCTGAGGTCATTTGATTTCAGAATTAGGTATATTAAGTAGGGAGGTGTGGAGAGGTGAAGTCATCTGTATATTGATATGGAGGGGAGGTTTCATCTTCATTGTCTACACCTTCAATTTAATGACTGTTTCAGTTTGTTCACAACCGATCCTTCTGCATGGTGATATGATTGCCCCTCTACATTACTCACTGTTTCACGTTTACTGCTATTTATTTTAATTTGTCCATAAACTGGTACTTAATTTAAGATGGACACAATTAAATGTACTATATCCATTTTTTTGGGATTCTGACATACAATGAAAAATTTAAAGAACAATATATCAAAATAAATATGATTGATCCAATACAAGTAAATAAGCAGTTGTGCTTCCAGGTTGGGATTAGTAACAATTGAAGCAAAGTCATAAAATGTTTTGCATCTCTCACCTGCTTCCAAATTCAGATGGTTTAAACTGCAGATACTTAGCCTGATTTTAAGTCAAGTTGCTCACAAGCATTCACTGTATTATGGAATGTGACTAACAATTGTCTTACATATTTTGTGAAGGGTTTAACATTATTTATCCATGTTTCTGAAATGCAGATGATGGGCACTATAGCAGTCATGAACAAAACCCTTTTATGTAATCTTCCATTCTGTCATGACAAGTCAGCACTGAAGTAAGCAGTTGCTAAATGTAGCTCAGAAACATTTCCTAATAAATCAAGAATTACAAGAAGTCACATAATGAAAAATAAGTTAATGTAATCAGCGACACATCTCATGGAAGTCCTCTTTATTGAAGAGTTGGCAGAAATCTAAGAATTGCAAATTCCTCTTGGCACTGAAATTGCATACCACTGGCATACCTCTCTACATGAAAACACTGAAAATAGAAACAAAGGCTCCTGAAAAAAAATAAAATCCACCTAAAAATCTGGCCATCTAATGAGGTTAAAATTTGAATACCAAATAGCACATAACTCTTCTCACTTCCAGTAGGAGTGGAAGATACTAACTATATGGAAACACTTTAAAAAACAATGAGTGATAAAAATGGTGGAAAATTTTAAGCACATTATCATAGAGACATTGTCAAATCTGTAGACTTTAATAAACTGTTCCACACAATTCTACCACACAAGGTCACTTATTTTGCTTCAGAAAAAGAGATTTTTAAGATGCACGTCCTCATTCTTTAAATTATTGCTACTAGAATGTTGGTCAGTAGTGTGGTTTTCTGTGCACTAGTCAGCTTCAAAAATCATGTGATGATGGGGATTGAGAATATTGCGTAAAGGCTACACGAGGAAGGTAGTCTAATTAGTTTAGCTGCTAGGAGAGAGAGAGAGAAGGTCTGGATGACTAGCTGTTTGAATAGTTAGGATCCTATGACATGTTCTATCCCTTGTTGAACAGAGATTTTTTGCTTTGTTTTGATTTTTTCAGTGTATTATAGAGGTGTTTGATTTTGGAAATGGGAAGAAATCTACAGATTTTATTGGCTATTATTTGTTTGTATGCTGTGTTTGATTTTGACACCAACGTCAGACCACATGTTTGGTCCCAATATGAATCTCCAGTTGATTAACCAAATTCCTTATTTGTAGCTTCTGGGTTACATCCTTTTATGGCCCACTGAAGCTATGAGGTGGAAACTGTATTCTAGTTTGAGGGCAGAAGTCCTTTGCATGGAGCTGCTGTTGAGGAATTAATCAAAAGGGGGAAATTTTAATGGCCCAGAGTAGCAGATAGTTGATCTTTCTCCTTGTGTTATCAAGGTGAAGGGAAAGGGGAAATGAGGGTTCAGGCCAAACGCCTACGTATCTAAAAGTAGTAGTATATTTATTTTTATGAGGGGTGTTGCTGCCAGGAATGTACATAGTATAATTTAGTAGTAACAGATTAAGAGCCCTGATGAGGAGAAAACTAGACTCATTCATTAATGTTTATGGTGTTAAGTTTGTAAATCTGTCTTAGAATCACAAATGCTCAAAGTCATCATTTATATACATAATATTATTTGCTAATGCAACTGTTTTACAAAACACTGTGGTATTGGTTAATAAATTAACCTGAATACAAAGTAAATGATATACAGGAATGACAATAAGACAGCTTCAACCAAATGCTTTAGAACATATGCATAATGTGATAAAAAGAGTACTGTAAATTCTCTACACTGTATGCAGATAAATAACATAAGTATAATTCTACCTAAATAAAAAACTGTTGCATCACATGCAGTCTCTTCCCAAAATGTGGGTAATACAGGAAGCTGCTTTATTGAAAAATAGAAGGCTTTACTTGCAGATAGTATAATTTCGGAATTAGATTGGCAATATTTACTATAAATTAGTGTACATTTGGTGCTTTAGATTATATAATGTGATGCTTTCTTAGGATCATAGGTATATATTAGTCTAACAATCACTAGGGCACTTAAAGGCCAAGCCATGCAAACCAAATGTGACCCACATATTTGATTTATATTTGATTTATGGGGGTAATTTTACTGAGTGCCTCTGTCCATCAGATACATAGGAGCTAGACCAGGGTGAATTTCCAATTACTCATTCCTTAGTCTTAGTTGTGCTTAAATAGGGATAGGTAGGAACTCTGCTTCTCATGGATCTGGAGCTTGTTCCAGAGAATGGGAATTCTCTGAGAAACATATATTTCTCTCCAACATGATCTACTTATGTTGCAAGCAAAGTTTAGATCTTTTACTCTAGTAGTTCTGATGCTGTGTGTTTTTTGGATGTGCAAAACATTCATCAAAACAGTGTCTAGGGATGTCTTGTATGGCAGGCAATGACCACTTCCCAGAAGTCTGTGTAATAATGAGTAAAAGAACAGGGCTTTGTGGTGATCAGCATAGGACATTGTGATTACTTGCTGTATTTGTCTTGTAAGGAACCTTTGTTCACATTCCAGTTGCTGATGTGTCTGGTCAGGTACATACAGAATGAGCATTATACTCTTTGATGGCCTGATGAGGGATGAATTCAGTGGTATGATGACCTCTCTGAACCTAGATGCCATACCCTTGTTATCAGTTGAGCAACACAGAAGGCTTTTCTTAACTACCTTGGACACATGTTGGTCAAAGGCTTGGCTACCATCTACATGAGTTTCCAGATCCCTGACTAGTGAATCAAGTTATTTTTATTTATTTATTTTATTTATTGACATTTATTTACAGGGATAGTCCACGGGGCCATTAAGAGCCCATTTTCAGTGGAGGCTTGGGGAGAAAAGCTCCACAAGCATTGAATATATACAAGAAATTAACAATATGAAAAGTCATACAAAAAATACACAAATAGAAAATATTAACAATTAGTTAAAGCAGAGAGTGAAACTGCGTAGTTGGTACAATTAAATGCAAACGTACAATTACAGAATAGGTAATAAAAATTGTAAAAGATTCTGTTGCAAGTGTAGTTAAATAATATATGTAAAATTTATAGATTGTGTAAAATGAAATATGAATAAATACAAGAGGAAAATAGATATCTGGTTATAGAAGAGGAAGGCATAGAACAAGTACAGATCCAGTTAGCAGAGAGGTGTTCTCACAAAGAAGTGTTTGAAAGACGAATGGCAGTCTATAGTTCTAATTAGTAGTGGAAGGACAATGCAGGCTCTGGCTACCATGCAAGAGTAAAGCAGCTGGCCTACAGGTAGGCTAGGCTTGAGAACATGCAGTAGGTGTTGATTCTCAGATCTGAGAGACCTTTTGGGAAGACAGTGTGTGAATAATGAACTAAGAGCATGGCAGTCAGAAGTTTCATAGGTCCATACGTATGTACTAGGCTAATGGCCCTGGAGCCTTTACAAGCCTAGCCCATAGGATTACCCTGGCATCGTGCCACCCCACCTTAGTTCCTAGTGACTCTGTCAAGTACAGCCAGTGGAGTGATCCCCTGAGTGAATTTTCTATTTCCCAGCCACTCATCAAGATTTCTCTTGAAGAGGGCCAGTGAGGTGCTCTACTTGACATGTATGGGAAGTCTATTCCATAGCATGGGCAGTCTCTGGGTTATGAAACTGTCCCTCCAGCATGTTCTGTTAATTGTAGTAATGAGGTTGAGGTCTCTGGAGCATGTGGTGTGAAGGGATTGGGATTTCTTTAGCTGTAGCATTTCTAACAGAGTTGAGTCAGACATGGCTTTGTAAGTCAAGCAGAGATCGCCTCTATGTAGGCGATATGAGACAGAGAGTAGCTGGAGGTTTTTTAGTCTGTCTGTATAGGGCAAGTGTTTAAGGCCTAAGATCCCCTTTTTTGAGGTACTTTTGTGGCCTCTCCAGTTGTTGCAGGTGTCTAGTGAGGTACATGCCAAATGGGGCATTGCACTTGATGATTGGTCTAGTGAAAGAAGAGTAGAGGGAGACAATGACCTCTTTCTTCCTGAATGCAAAACCCTTAGTAATGAGATATGCCACACAGAAGGACTTTCTGACCACAGTGGCAATGTGGTGGTCAAAAGAATGGTTGCTGTCAACCTGTGTTCCCAGATCTCTTATAACGCCTTCTGTGTTCAGTGGACTACCATCGATGTGATAATTCATGGGAACTGAGTTTTTCACAAGGGGATGATGACACATTTTTTGGCATTGAGCTTAAGGCCATGGTTCCGACACCAGTCGTTGGTCTCAGTGAGGCCTTTTTTTAGGATGTCAACATCACTTGGGGAGTTAATAATAGCTCCCAACTTGCAATCATCTGTGACTTTGTCACCTGGATTCCCTTTATGTTGGCCTGGACTTCAGAGAAGTAGATACCAAACAGGAGAGGATGCAGGACCGAACCCTGTGGGACTCCACTCGTGACTGGTCGGCAGTCTCACTTGGAGTTAGTTACTTTCACACTGTGGGTTCTATCTGTGAACCAGTTTACAACCCACCTAGTGATATAGGGGTTGATCCCCAGCTTAGTGAGTTTTTCTATGATTCCTGAGTGGGGAATGGTATCAATGGCCTTGGCCATATCAAGGTAGGCTGTATGAACCACCTTGCCTTCATCCATAGCTCTGGTGACTGACTCAAAGAAGTCGACCAAGTTGAGCTGGTATGATCTACCCTTCACAAAACCAAACTGTGTAGGATCCAGAGTTTGGAGATTCCCTATATCCTTGTTTATTAGGTCCATGATGATCTGTTCCATAGCCTTGCATATCAGACTCATCAGGCTAATGGGGCGATAGCTCCCACAAAGTGTAGTCACTTCTCCTTTGTGAAGAGAGATGACTGTAGCAGTGAGCCATTTGGTAGTGACAAAGTCTGAGGTGAGGCTGTGATTGAACAGGGCATGTAGGTGAGGTTCCAGTTCATGTAGAACACAGCCAGGGATATTGTCAGGTCCCATAGAAGCTGTATTCTTGGCCTTGGACAGTGCTGTTTTAACCTATGCATCAGTAATACTGAGTGCCTGGTAATCTACTTTTATTGTGATTGGTCCTTGGGGGGGGTGGTAAAGTTGGTACTGAATCTGTTGGCCAGTATATTGACAATATCTGTTGGCTCGGTATAAGAGGTACCATTGTGCAGTAGCTCAGAGAAAATCTGGGCATTGCCATGGAGATTCTTTACACAACTATAGAAGGCCTTGTGATTGTCTTTACTATCTGCTGCAATTTTGTTTTCATAGCTAGCTTTAGAGGATTTGATGAGTGATCTCAACTTTTTGTTGAGGCTAATAAGGGAGTTTTTCCAGTCTTCAGACTTCACCTTTCTTCTGCATCAGTTGCCTCCTTCTGTTGTAGAGTTTGTGGCAGGGGACCACCAGATTGGCTTCCTTTTTTGAGGAGACCGTCTTGGTTCTGTTGGGTATGGCAAGATTCATGCATTTGTGTATGTGTTCGTACAGTGCATTGGTGTATGATTCGACAGTCATGCAACTATTCTCCATTTGCATGGGTGCCATGAAGTTAGCCACCTCTCTGTTTTTAGGAGCCCAAAGTTAGCTTTGGGGAAGTTTTTCATGGTGGTTACCTCTGTTGGGGGGGTGGTGGTGGGAGGGATGTGGATTTCCAAGGTGATTAGTTTGTGGTCAGATATAACCAGGGAGGAGTTGACTATTGGTATAGAGCAATGGTTGCCCATGTTAGTAATGACCAGGTCAAGGATGTTGCTACCTCTAGTGGGGATAAGAATGAGCTGGTCCAGGGCATTGGAATTAATGAATTCCAGGAAGCGTTGGGCAGGTGTATTGGTACATGAGTAGTTTTCCCAGTTAATAGAGGAGTAGCTGAAGTTTCCCAGTATGAGAATGTTAGATTGGACCCTAATATTCTCCAGGGTGCTTAGGAATGTGGAGTGTGAGTCTTGGGACGTGGTTGGGGACCTATAGCAGGCAACAACCTGAATCACTGTCTTACCCAATGTTAGCTGCACCTGAAGTATCTCAGATGCATTATGTTGAGTTACCAGTCTGGAGGTGTGCACATCTTTTATGAATATGGAAACACCACTGCCTTTTGAGCTTCAGTCCAAGTTATGGGGCCAAAAGGTGTGGAATGAGTTATAGACTGGTAGTGCAGGGGTGCTTTTAGCTGCCTTGAACCAGGTCTCTGTTACAGCACAAATGTCGATGTTCTCCATTTTTAGGAGTGCTTTGAGCGAGTGCATTTTGAGATTTAGACTTCTAGAGTTGAGCAGCATGACCCTCAGATTGCATTTGTTTCTAGCTGTTATGGTGGTAATTAGGTATTTGGAACACTGCCTAAAAAGGCACTATAGGGGTGGCAGGAGCCTTGGCCAGTATCCGCAAGCCCAGGTGTGACAGATGCAGGCCATATCTGGCAAAGTATCGAGGCCTATCAATCATGTCATCCCAGGCAGACAGATACTGGATCCCCTTGGAATGACACCAGAAGTTTAGCCAATTGCTGAAATCAATCATTTTCTGCTTGTACTATTATATCATTCTCGGTGATGGTAGGATGCTGCTCAGGGCTATGGTCATACCCACCTGGGCTACATAATCTGAGAGCTCCTCCATGTCTCTTTTCATGTAGTCTAGGAAGGTACGTCTCACGTCATTCACACCCACATGTATAATGACAGACTCATTTTCATACCTGTTGTTGGGGGACCTGAGTGCATGCATTATGTGGTGGATCCTGGTGCCTGACAGGCAGCTGACTGTTACTTTCTCCTTATTCAACCTAGTGAGTTGGACATTAGTGTGCCTCACTATTGAGTCACCTGTGACTAGTGTGTTGGGCATGCTGTTTTGCCTTAGGGGTTTTGGTTGAGTGGCATACAGTTTAGGAGAGTTATATGTCTCATGATCAGTGTTGTGTTGTGGTGGTCGAGTGAGTTTCTGCCTTGGAGGTCTCTGCTGTTTGGGTAGATTTTTATTTAGAGCCTTCATGAAGGTGGGTGTGTGGTTTGTGTTTTTATGTGGAGGCAGTGCTGGTGTGTGCTCTGGAAGACTATGTGTTCCACGTGGTGTGGTGCAAGTGTTGACCTTCTCCTCTTGATCAGTTATTCCCATCTTGGCTGTAGAGCGCATGGCTTCCAATTTGGATATATAAGTGCAACTCTCGCAAGTCTAAGTGTTGGGAGGTAAGAGAAGAGGGTTGTCAGTGTACATAAGGCAGTTGCTACATTGCATCAGGATGCCCAAGTTCACCAGGTTAATAGGAGAAACCACATGGAACTGACCTTTAGACATGCCTGGAGGGCTGGGCATTAATAAAAAGTACTGGAGATGTTTCCTTGTAGAACATTTAGTGCTGGTAGCACTTTTGTGTGCTACAATAATTGCTACAAGAAGTCTGGTAAAGTGCTAAACTAATAAGCTAGTAAAAGTGCAGGAGAGGAGAGAGCTAGCAGATCTAAGGGAAAAATTAAAGAGCAGACTTTGGTATCACTCAGAAGCTTACAAACAGTCCTGGATACAGCAAATCTGTACCTGGAGTAGACTAGTTACAAGAAAGGTGGGAAAAGTGCAAACACGGGCTTTTAAACCAGAAAGTTGAAAGAGATGGAAAAACTGCCCAAACAGCCAATAAACTATAATTTCTGGACCAGAAACCACTCCTCTTATGATAGATAGGTTACCTAGTGCTTACCACTCCCACTGACAAGCTAGAAGGCTTCCCTCCAACACAGAAAGGCTTGGGGGGGCTCAGAAGCTTACAAACAGTCCTGGATACAGCAAATCTGTACCTGGACTAGACTATTGGTTTGTAAATTATTTCATGTGCAGTAGTTAACTGTAGGTAGGTGAGATAGTGTGGGACTTCAAGCCAGTTCAGTGAGCATAGAGATGTGCAGTGGTGAATAGAATGTGTGGAATTTATTGCGAACCTGAAGATTTTGTTATAATAGGTTTCAAGCTTTGATTTTAGGGTGGAGAGCAAGTTAGTAGGTAGAGGGGCACCATTTATGAGAGAGGAAAGTAGATAAGTGATAGAAAGTATTTGTTTAGTGGAAGGACTGAGGAAATGTTTGTGAATGTAAAGAATGCCTAGTTTTTGAAATGCTTTATTGATATTATGTTGTATGCACAAGTCAAATTTTAGGCTTTCATCTATTATTATACCTAGCAGTTTAGTATGACTATTGACTTTGATTCCAGTGTTGCTCTGGAACAGTATAGTGAACTGAGTTTTGTTTATGGGAGCATTTTTCTTGTGGGCAAATAAAATAAATTTGGTTTTGTTACGACTGAGAGACAGATGATTATTGTCGAACCAGGTCTCAAGTGGTGTAAAAGCAGATTGAGTAGTTTGTTGTAGATCTGATATAGAGTCAGCGGAACACATGATAACAGAGGGATCTGCATATTGTATTTGGGACACCTGTTTGAAAGAAGACTGTATATTATTAATAAAGATGCTGAATAGGAGTGGTCCTAATATAGAGCTGTGGGGAATACCAGTAGATGTGTGAAGATATGGATTTTTGCCATTTAACTGCCTGTTGTCTGTCTGACATGTAGCTGGAAAACCAGCTAAGAGAGGGAGGTGAGAGACCAGTTTCTGAGAGCTGATTTAGAAGAAATGACTGAGGGGCTATGTCAAAAGCTTTTGATAAGTCGAGAAACAGGGCAGAGACAATTTTGCCAGAGTTTCAGACTTTGTTGACTGTGTCCTTGAAGGATATTAAGGCAGTTGTGGTACTATGAAATGGCCTGCATCCAATGAAACTTTTAAAGATGTTTTATTGATGACATAGTTACCCAGGTTGACAGACTTCCCAAAAGGTACTATAATGCATTTCTTGGTATTGCATTTTAAGCCATGGCTATTACACTAAGCATTTGTATTCGCTTTTCCTGAGGGTGTTTTCATCTTTGGGAGATTCAATGACTGCTCCCAGTTTGCAGATATCTGGAAACTTGGTTAGTCAGATACCTTTAACATTGGCTTTGACATCTGAGAAGTAGATGCCAAAGAGGAGGATGTAGCACAGAACCTGTGGGACTCCACTGGTGATCAGCCTCTTTGTAGAGGTAGCCTCACTGAATCTAACTTTCTGGGTCCTATCAGTGAAACAGCTAGCTATCCAGTATGTTATAAAGGGGTATATGCCTAGTTCTGTAAATTTGTTGATAATGTCCAAGTGGGTATTGTTTCAAATGCCTTAGCCAGGTATAGGTAGGCAGCATGCACAATTTTCCCCTCATTCATTGAATTAGTGACCTTTTCAAAGAAGTTGACCAGATTCAGTAAGCATGACCTTCCTTTGACAAAGCCAAACAGTGATGGATCCAGTGTGGAGGTCTCCTTTGTCCTTCTTGATAATATCCATGATAATTCTTTCAATGGCTTTACAAATAAGACTAGCCAGACTAATTGATCTGTAATTTCCAGGATGTGTTGAAGATCCTCTCTTATGAAGGGAGTGACTGCCAAAGTTCTCTATTCACATGGCACAAAGCCTGTTTTAAGACTATAGTTAAATAATCACTCCAGGCTTCCTGATAAGTCATATTTTAGACTAATCAGAAGGCATCTTGGGATGATATCAGGGCCCAATGAGGCCATGTTCTTGGTTTAGTGAGTGTAGCCAGTACATACTCCCAAGTTATAGTTGGAGGGCTTATGTTTGAAGGTATTATTGGGGGATGGTTGGGCATATGGGGGTAAAGTTGAAACTGAATTTGTCTGCTGACAGGTTCACTATATTGCCAGTCTTGGGGAATGTGGGACCATTAACCACTAGTTCAGCACATTGCCGTGTGTCACCCTTGAGCTTTCTGCCATACTTGTAGAAGGCCTTATGGCTATCTCTCACATGGCAGGACATCTTAATCTGAAATTTGGATTTGCTTGACCTGATTAAGCCTCTTAGTCACCTATTTATTTTGATGAGACAGCTTTATCTTTATACTCTTCCTAATTTTTGCCATATTTTTCCTTTTGTTGTACATCATGTTTAATTTGGGATGCCACCAGGGCAGTGTGCTTCTGGGGCTAGTTCTGGCCTTACTTCTGGTAAGTACAGCAACTTCTTGGCAGCCATTAACATTGTTGTGCAGAGTTTCTGAGAGCTATTCAGCATAGACTGGTGTATTCTTGGGGTTTGGAGGTAGACCATGCCCTTTCCAGTATTCCTGAAAGTAGGAGTAACAAAGGAAAATGCTATTTCTCTGAAATTCCTGAATTTAATACCAATGATAGGAGAGTCCATAATTATTTGAGGATCCCCATCACATATTCAAGTAATGTAAAACTAATGCAGTATATTTTTAAGAAAAATTGGAGAATTCTATATTCAGATGAGAATGTGAAAAAACTTGTAGGGGATACACCAAGGTATGCGTATAGAAATAAAAAATCCCTTAAACAATTATTATGGGGCCCTAATAATCTATTTAGCAAGAAGGTCTTCCCCAAGGATATAGGCACTTTTCCATGTACCAAATGTAACTTCTGCTGGCACATAGATAGTAGTAGCAGGTTTCTACATCTTGACACTGGTAAAGTTGTTGAATTCAAGGTACATGCCCACTGTAATACCACTAATCTTGTATATCTGGCTTATTGTGTTAAGTGCTATCATTCCATGTGGGTAAGACGAACCGTAGATTAAAGGAACGCATGAGTGAACATCTATATGATGTTTCTAGGGCTACTGAGACAAATGCATTAGCTAAACATACTATCTTGAATGATGTTACACTTACATTTAAGTTCATGGTTATTCAGGTAATTGTTGAAAGTGAAAGAGGTGGGAATATTAGGAACAGAGCAGAAAAATGCAGAATTAGAATGGATAATCAGAATGAGAGCTACTTTAGGTAAAGGTTTGAATGACAAGATCTCTATCAAACCTGTACTGCAGGCCAGGGGGTTGATGAGATATAATGTCAGTTATTTTAACTTAGAATGTGTACTTGGACGTGATGTGCCTTTAACTTTTTTATTCTTAATTAGCATATTTAATTGTACTTGTAATTTTATTGGATATTATTTTAAATAGTGAAAATAAATATGTATTGTCTGATGAAGTGACTATCTCAGCTGTGAAAGCGCTCACCGTTAAAGTTTGTTCTGATAATTTCACTGGCCGTGGCTTGGTTCTACTTTAGTTTTTGTTGTATAAATTGAACTTTTCCAATCCAATAGCCTCTATTGTGCACCCAAATATGCAGGCAATTTATGAGCATACATCATTTTTAGGACTTTAAACAAACACTCTATGTTAGAAAACGTTTCTTAAAAAATATCCTTATATATTAAGAGACTCCTGTTTGTTTGCTTTTTTGGGGACATATAAAACAAGAGTTCTTTAACATTGATTGGCTTTTTGTGACTATAGACATAGTAGATTTATTTCCATGCATCCCTTGTGTTATAAGTATTGAATGGTTTAGGGAAGCATGCATTAAATGTGATTAATTAGACAATGGTGAAGTTAATTTGCTTATCAATTTCATTAATTTAGTATTAGAAAATAATTTTCTTCCCTTTGAGGGGGAGTTTTCTCGATATACATCAGGTGTTGCAATGGGAGCAACTTGTGCCCTCTTGTATGGCAATATTGTACTTTGGTTCTTCCTTGCATCTTTTGGATGACATATTTGTGAATTGTAAAGGTAGAATGGTGGAACTTGAAAAAAATGTGTCATATTTAAATTCTATCATAGAATTCCTTAAATTTACAGTATATATACCCAAGGTGGTTGTCTGTTTTTTCTAGTTCTGATAAAGTCCCAGTAGTGAACGGGATGAAAGTGCTTAACATATTAAAGCTTATTTGGAATTTATACCATTTATTAGTTCTGCTCATTAAACTGGATCTTTTGTGGCATTGCTTGGCCTCAGCTTTTTATCAGATATGTGGAAGGAGCCTTGGTTGTTTCATGAGTTTATGGTTGTTGTTTACCATGGTGTGTTCTCTGCTGTGGTTACTAGGACTTTAAATAATTGTAAAATTCCATCATTCCTGACAGCCTTATCATTAGCAAAGCTTTCTGTGACCCATATGACTCCTTCTCCATGATATCAAGCTTTAGACAAAGAACATGTTATTGTATTTATCAGTTATGCTAGGGTCTTTGTTATATAATTCTTGTTATTTACCCACCACTTTATTTTAATATCTTCTACTATTGCAAGGTATGTTTTTTGTACCCATTTTTTACGTCAGTTCTTGTTTTGCTTACTATTGGCAGCCATCCTGAAGAAATATCTTGCCACTCCCATTCTATTATCTTCCTCCATTCCATTACACTGGACACTTAACTATGCTGCTTTAACTCATGTGCCATATATTTGGAACTATGCATTTACTTTAACAGATCCAACAGTTGCAAAGACCTCCGGTAATAAACTGCACAAAATAAATATCAACAGAACAAACAGAAAAAATAAAATTCGTACAGAAACACGGCTGAGTAGCACCCAAATAAAAACAAATAAAACTTCAATGCCACAATGTCACAATTGCGAAAGCACTTTCTTTTTTATTAAACTGTTTTTGAAGTTTTGTTTTTATTTGGGTGCTACTCAGCCGTGTTTCTGTATGAATTTTATTTTTTCTGTTTGTTTTGTTGATATTTATTTTGTGCAGTTTATTGCCGGAGATCTTTGCAACTGTTGGATTTGTTTGGTGTGAACCTGTTTTTTTTACTCTGGTGAGCATGGCTGAAGATTTTATACTGGCAGTTGGATATGAAGTACCAATGATTTCTGTACAGCAGAGAAGTGAATGGCTCAGAAATTGTATATGTTTTCAGCAGAATCCATTGCTTATTGATGAACTACAATTGGGAGAAATGGACTATTCATCTGATGCAGGTCAGGATTTGAGAATGCATGATGTAATGAGAAGTTTAGAAAATGACCTCTATCGGTTTAAGACTGCAATGCCAAATATATCATTTAGAGGGTTGCAGTACTCTGAAAGTTATACCGAGGGGTCACATGAGCCAATAGCTATGCCAAACCTGGTGATGGCTGAATGGGAGGCTATGAATATACTTGGTCTGTTAGGGCAGGATATTTGTTTTTATCATTTTCTGCTATGGAAGGGCAACTTGGAGCAACTTGACTGTTTTTTGAGAAGCTTAATAGTAGTAGTAGGTTTCTAAAATTTTCGATCAAATATTCTGCCTCCAGAATTGACTTTCTGGATATAGAGATAAAAAGGGGGTTGGATGGTTTGTTGTCTACAAGGCTCTATAGGAAGGAGTGTTATCATCTATCCTATTTACATAGTGATAGCATACATACCCAACATGTATTCCACAATGTGGTAAACGGTCAAGCTATGTGGATTCTACCCTTGTCCTTGGAACCCCATGACTTTCAGAATGGCTTGGAATGAATGAAGTTGGAATTTATAAATAGGGAATATGAGACATTTGAGATTGAGGGGATATGTTCTTTAGCAACTAGGAATAGATCTACTAAGGCAAAGCCCTAGTTTTCTTCCCTTGGTATGAATCAGCATAGAAGGAATAGAAATAATAGCAGTCTTGCAATGATCCTGATGCACAGTAGTGATGTGAATATGATAAAATACATCATTAAAGAAAACTGGCATATCCTACAGGTGGATGAAAGGATTTCAGAAATTGTGGGGCATAAACCCAGGTTTTGTCATAAGAAAAAAAAACTCTGAAATGAATGTATGCTATCCAAGGGAGAGTACAGTAGATACTAATGATGTATCAGTTGGAACTAAAAAACGCAATGATAGCTCCTTTTGCGTGTACGTAGATGAATCATTACAATTTAAACATCCTAACAATGACCACGTTTTTTATTTGACAGTAGCAGCAGATTGTAATACCAATAATCTGATTTATCTTGCCCTCTGTAGGAAATATTTTGTTTTCTACATGGGCAAAACTAATAGGTGGTTAAGAGAATGTGTAAGGGATCATTATTATTGTGTTCGTAGGGGACTAGAGTATAGTGCATTGGTGAAACATATTAAAAATGATGGTGAAGAACACAGTTTTTTATTCAGGTTTTAGAAGTTGTACATGAGGATGTTAGGATGGGGAATTTGGTTAAGGAGATTGAAAGGGTTGAGCTTTGCTGGATCCTTAGACTTGCTCCACATAGGGGTCATGTGTTAAATGATTTTATTTCTTAAAACCCGTTTTAAAATCCAGGAAGCTTAGGAAGTGAAGCACAGCATTGGTTTGCTTCATGGTCTTATGTACTGTTTCTTTAAGTAAATAGATTGATTGAATAATTATTGTTAATTATTGTGCTATTTAAATTGCCTTTGTGCTCTTTAATGCTATGTCTGATGAATCAGTGTCACAATTGTGAAAGCACTTACTTTTTTATTAAACAGTTTGAAGTTTTATTTGTTTTTATTTGGGTGCTACTCAGCCATCTTTCTGTATACATTTTATTTTTTCTGTTTGTTCTGTTGATATTTTAACAGATTTTCATATCAAAATTGCCTTTTGATCTCCTTCTTTATTTGGCTACATCTAAAACCCCCACACACAGACAGACACATTTCTTTCTTAATCTTCTTACTTTTTGGGATATTTTTTGTTACTATCTTTCAGACAATATTATGAACTTGAATTTCTAACTACAGCTCTTCAGGCACTCTATCCACCAGATATACTTCCTTTAATTTGTTCTTCAGCTCCATTATGTAGTTGTATGAAATACTGTTGAGACTGCATCTTGCTGGCCTGTGAGCTACTCCTGCTTTCTTTAATATGATTTTAAACTTTCTACATAGAAGCTAATATACGAGCCACAATAATTTCCATGTGTTGCTTTTGTCTACACAAACTTCTTGTTACCTGATGTCACAATAAAAGTTACTGCCAGCCATGCCAGGAGAAGTAGGACAGTGGATGTGTAATATATGTCAGCACAGCTAGCTCAAATTTTGTAAATAATAATAGTCATTTGTATATCAAACCGATTTGTACAGATGCTTGTGCTGAAAATGTATATGTGAGGTTTGCTTGTGTTGACATTTGTCAACAGTGTGCCCTGCTGGAAGGAAAAGAAATGTACATTGTAACTGAATTAAATGTATACATTGTAACAGCATATACTGGGAGAGAAAAGGTTAATCCACCTGACATTGGAAAATATTCTTGAAATTAAATTACTTCATGGGTTAAGCCATAAATATGCTTTCCCATACTTTTGAAGGGAACCAGAGATGCAATGTCTATACTAAAGAATAGTTTGTAGCTCCTGCAAGAAGAGTGGAATGATTTTATGATTTTATGACTTTCAGCAGCTGTACCAAATCTGAGCAATGCTCTATCTGTGTGTATTGTAGCACATAGGTGCTAAACCCTGGTAGCTTATAGTGATGGGGACAGTGTGGGAAACTGAGTCAGATGATCAGATGTATGTGATATTATCCTGCACAGAAATAATGTTTTAATATTAGAAGAGACGGAAGGCTCAGCAGCATGCTGTATTCTGTCTTGGATCTGACAACCAGGACGACTCACCCATCTTGGCTTGCTCTACTCAGTAAGTAGTCAATCTTTTAGTCAGTCAGGAGTAAATAGTGACACTAGCTAAATACTGTTTTTCTGTAACTGTGTGAAACTTTCCATCAGTGTTATTTTTAATATTCCATGTGGCTGAAACTCTGGTGTTTACTGTAAATAGATATGTAGCACTTTTATGTTCTTTTATTATTTATTATTAAATATATTTAAGCTTTTCATTCTGTCTGGTCCTTTTAGAAAAATATTTAAGTTTTGAGAGTATTTGCACCAATTTATTTGGTGATAACTCTAGCCACTCTTGAAAGCATTGCTGTTTGGTCAACATTACCATTTGTATTAATATTAAATTATCTGATTATAATTGGGTACCTTTGTAAGATCCTTAAAGTAGCTGGCAGGGGTTCTGGTGGCAGTGATACCTTATAGTCCGGACAGAAGGGGGTACATCAGGTGAATCTGTGCCAGCCATTCCCAGGTGCGTGTGTGTGTGTGTGTGTGTGTGTGTGTGTGTGTGTGTGTGTGTGTGTGTGTGTGTGTGTGTGTGTGTGTCTGCATGTGTATGCAAATCAAATCTCAAAGATTGTGTGTGTCAGCTGCTTGGAACAGGGACACAAAGCATTGGTTTCACAGAGGGGGCATGGGAGAACTTTGCTTGGAACTCCAGCTAAGGACTCAACTCTAAGCTGTGCCAGTGGGGAGTCTCATTTGGATTTTGAACAGATGTAGAGAGGAACCAGCCTCCATGCTGAGCATGTTCCCTGGGTGCTCTGAAGGGAAATTCTGCTTGATGCAGAGAGGTCTGCATCTGGAAATACTGAGTGTATCCATTCATATTCTAAGTGAACGTCCTTCTCCAGTGTCAGTGGTGAGGACTCAGGCTTTTTATTTACTGGTCCAGAGTGGGGATGTCACATATTGTTGAACAGTGGTGTGGATATTGAACTTATGTAGCCTGTAAGCAGTTGTTACTAAGGGTGTGTATTCTCTCATCAGCCACTCAGTGAACATTCAAAGTTTCATGTCACAACAGTTTTTATTTATTTTTTGTTAGTTTAGTTTAGTCAGGAAGAGCAGGCAAAAATTCAGCAGAGGATTATGGGAAGCTGACAAAGAACCAGTTGGCCAAGATGTGCAAAGCCAAAGGATCTGGTGTATGCCAACCAGAAAGATGAGGAAATGATTTCAGCCTTAGTTGCAGCTACAACACAGACCAGCAACCAGGAGGATAACCAGTCTGGTGATGGGAATTTTTCAGCCCTCCGAAACAGGACAGTTCACCTTTTCCTTAGTGACTTAAAAAAAAAACTGAAGTTAAAGAGGCTTGAACTGGAGACCAAATGTATGTAATTAGGATTATCAGAGAGACTGTGGCATTTGGAAGCCAAAGAAAATGAGAGACTTTGGCATTTGGAAGCTGAAGAAAATGAGAAGCAGCATCAACATGAGATGGAGATGTTGTCTCTTCATCAGGGTCATGAAGGTAATGGGGAAGGGAATAACTGAATATCAGAAGCAATAAATGTCAGTAAATTCCTTCTGCAATTTACAGAGGGCATTCATTTTGATAGTTTTATTCATATATTTGAAAGAGTATTTAAACAGTATAATGTTAACCAAAGGCTCTGGGTATAGTTCCAGACCCCCTTACTCGATAGTAAAGCTGTAACTGCTGTTTCTAAATTGTCTTATACTGATAGTTTAAACTATGAAAAAGTCAAGAAATGTGTACTTGACTGCTTCAAGTTAACACCTGAATCTTACAGAAAAAAGTTTTGTGAGCATAAATACAAGGCAGATGAAAGTGTGTGTGATTATACTGCTGAGTTAAGCATGCATATTTATAGGATGGTGAGTGGGTGTCAGCTGACCACTTTAGAAGGGCTGTCAGACCTTTTGATGAGGGAAGAAGTCTTTAGCACTTTGCATGAGACTTGAGAATCTGTTTGGCAGACCGAGAATGTAACTCTACTGATGAGCTGGGGAAGAAAGGGCATCTCTGATTAGCATCACTGCACAGGAAAGGGATACCCAGTGCTGCACATGGATATAAGGGAACCCATGGTGGGCAGCTTACATGACCGCAACAGAGTCTGCCAGTAACAGGGGAAGACACTATTCAGGTACATGGCCATTGTCAAGGGTTAAATGTTTTAAATGTAACCAGTGGTGAAATGTAGCATATGGAATTCCACAGAGGCAAGGTGGGGAACAAAAGGTGGGGGAGTCAGCAAATGAGAATAAAAGTATGCCGGTGGTAAGTTGTCTGGAGACAATAAGGGTACCAAACTATCACAAGTGGTTATATCTTATCTTACTAAATGGAAAACAGGCCACTGCAAAGAGAGACACAGGCTCTGATATAACTGTTGTGAAGCCTGCAGTGGTTAAAGAGGAACAGTACTTGCTTGAGCAGTCCAATCCAGTCAGAGCTTTGGGAGGGACCCCATTACAAATGTCTTTGGCTAAGGTTCACCTTGACTGGGAGGGTGGAAAAGGAAGAAAGCAAGCAGGTGTGTTTGAGGATATCCCTGCAGATGTCTTGATAGGGAATGATTCCGATAATGCAGTACCTAGTGTGTATGCAGTTACACTCAGTCAGGCTTGGAGACAGGCATGTGGGTCTGGCAGCCTGGGGGAGACCCAAATAGACCTCATGCCTAAAGCCAGGGCTGGTGAGGCGGCTATTTCAGGGAGGGAGCTACCCTGTAGCAGTGAGCCTCAAGGTGAGTCACAGCTGTTGGCAGATACCAATGTTCCCTTAGACAGACTGATTGGAAGGGCAGAAGTGAGTGGTAATACCCAGGCTGACAGTGAGGCACCATTGTCAAAGTGTTCCAGACTTCCTGTGGAAGTGGAGTTGTGAAGAGTCACAAAAGTAGAGCTGAGATAGGCTCAGCTCTGTGACGCTAGTCTATGAGGCTTGAGGGAGGGAGCTAGGGAGGCACCTGATTCTCAAGGAAAAGGGAAATATGTATTCTGGAATAAAGGATTACTGTATAGAAAGTCAACCCCTAAGGGAGGGCTAGTGGATGAGGTAATACAGCAGTTGGTAGTATCTACAGCCTACCATTTGGCACTTATAGTCATAGCCCATGACATTTCTTTTGCAGGACGTATTGGCATAAAGTGTACCAAGAGATGTATTATGCAGAACTTTTATTTGCCTGGGATTGCAAAGGATGTAAGAGGTACTGCAGGATCTGTGAGCAGTGCCAAAAAGTATGCAAGGTGGGAGACAAGATCAAAGCTCCTTTGATGCCTTTACCTGTGATTGAGGAGCCATTACAAAGGGTGGCTATGTATATTGTGCGGCCTCTGAGTACCCCAAGCTCCACAGGGAAGACATATATCTTGGTGATAGTAGATTATCCTACTAGATACCCAGAGCCAGGAGCTCTATCCTCTAGCAAGGCAGAAAAAGGTGGCAAATGTTCTGTTAGAGATTTTCAGCACGGTGGGTTTTTGAAGGGGAATACTGACTGATAGAGGTGCTAATTTCATGTCAGACCTTCCAGCTTGTCTGTGGAAGCACCTAAAGACCACCCCTTACCATCCCCAGACTAATGGTCTTGTGGAGATGTTAAATTCTACGCTAAAGATTATGCTACAGGCATTTGCATACCAGTTTAAGAGAGAGCGGGACAAATATTTGTTCCATCTGTTGTTTGCTTACAGACAGGTACCCCAGGAATCCACAGGTTTTTTTAACCCTTTGAGTTGCTGTAAGGGCATAGGGTGAGGAGACCTTTAAATTTGATTTGTGATGAGTAAGAGGGTGAGTGTGAATCCCACAATGAGTCTGTTATGGCATATGTCCTAAACCTCAGAACAAGGCTCATGGAGCTCATGGGCTTGGCCCAGGAGACGTTGGCAGGAGCCCAACAGAAGAAAAAGTTCTGGTATGACAGGAATGCTTGAGAGAGAGAGAGAGAGAGAGAGAGAGCGTATGCTGTGGGGCAGCAGGTAATGTTTCTCATTTGTATCAGACACAATAAGCTGCAGGCAGCTTAAGAAAGACCCTTCAAAGTGATGAGGAAGGTCAGTGATGTTAACTACATGGTAGAACTGCTAAGCAGGAGGCAGGGGCACAAATAGTACCATGTTAACATGATGAAACCTCACCATAATAGGGAGGCCTTGGTGCTGAGTATTTGCAGTGGATAGCAGAAAGAGTCTGAGAGGGTCTGGTGACTGATTTCCTCAGTGAGGCTCAGACTAACACCTCTGTGGAGAGAGTAGCAATGTCCCAGCAGCTATCCCCTACCCATGTTTGAGAAATCCAAGCAGTGTTATAGGAGTTTGGGGGCATGTTCACTGGGACACCTGAGTGCAACCACCTGGTGGATACAGGACTCCAAATGCCTATCAAACAGGCCCAATACAGGGTGCCATATAGAGTTAGACAGATTGTGAGGGAGGAGATACAGGAAATGCTGGTACTGGGGGTAATCCAGGAGTCCAGCAGTCCCTGGGCCTCCTCATTGGTGCTGGCACAAAGAAAGATGGCAACACCAGGTTCTGTGTGGACTGCAGTAAACTAAATAGTCACACAGAGTCAGATGCTTACCCCATGCCTAGGACAGGTGAAGCCTTAGAACAGCTGGTTGGGGCTAAGTATCTGAACACTATTTATCTGACCAAGGGCTACTAGCATGTGCCTTTGATTCCTACTGCTAGAGAGAGGTCAGCCTTTGTGACTCCTTTTGGATTATATGAGTTCACAAAGATGCCCTTTGGGATGAAAAATGCCCCAGCAACCTCTCAGAGGCCGGTAGATTATATCCTAGCAGGAACAGGAGATTATGACCTTACTTACCTGGATGATATTGCTATCTACAGCTATTCCTGGCAAGACCACCTTTGGCATGTCAGGGAGGTCCTGGGCAGACTGCAAAGGGCAGGTTAACCATTATGCCCAGTAATTGTCAGGTGGGTATGGCAGAGGTCTCCTACCTGGGACATAGAATTGGGAGTGGTAAGATCAGGCCATAACCTTCCAAAGTGGAAGCCATTTAGACTTGGCCTGACCCTTTTACCAAAACAAAGGTGAGGGCATTCTTGGGGACAGAATATTATAGAACATTATATCAAAGATTTGTTCCCAATTCTAGTACAATAGCTGATCCCCTCACAGACCTGATGAGAAAAAACAGGCTAAACAAGGTAGTGTCAACCCCAGCCTGCAAGCAGGCATTTCAAAAGCTTAAAGGGGCTTTTGGGAAGACCCCTGTGTTAGCCAGTCCAGATTATAGCAAATAATTTGTTCTGCATGTGGATGCTTTGAACCATAGGGTGAGGACTGTACTCAGCCAGGTTTCCTCAGACGGAAAAGGACACAAAGTGGTATATCTCAGCCATAGACTCCAATCTAAGGAGGAATGTTAGCCGTAGTATGGGCTCTGACTGCAGACACTTCAACCCTATCTGTATGGAAGGAAATTCACTGTAGTTACAGACCGCAATCCATTAATCTGGCTACATGGAGCCAGCCAACAAAATGCCAAGTTACTAAGGTAGAGCCTAGGGTTGCAGGCATATGATATGACAGTGCAGCACCATAGTGCAGTTAGCAGTGCCAATGCAGATGAGCTCTCATGACAGGGTATGGGGTAATTTATTCCCAGATAGGCTCATTCCTCTCAAGCAAAGTTTCTCAAGCAGCACTTGAAAAACTAGCTTGAGTCTCCAAAGGGGGAAGAGATGTGATTATAAGAGTTACTGCCAGCCATGCCAGGAGAAATAGGGCAGTGGATGTTTAACATATGCCAGCACAGCTAGCTGGAATTTTGTAAATAATTATATATCATTTGTATATAAAACTGATTTGCACAGGTGCTTGTGCTGAATATGTATTTGTGAGGTTTGCTTGTGCTGAAATGTGTCAACAGTACCCCCTGCTGGAAGGAAAAGAAATGTACATGTATTATTGTAACTGAATTAAATGTATACATTGTAACAAAATATACTGAGAGAGAAGAGGTTAATCCACCTGACTTTTGAAAAAATATTCTTGAAATTAAATAGAGAGAAGAGGTCATTCCACCTGACTTTGGAAAAATATTCTTGAAATTAAATTACTTTATGGGTTAAACCATAAAGATGTTATCTCGCAGTTTTGAAGGGAGCCAGAGACGCAATGTTTGTACTAGAAAATAGGTTATAGATACTGTAGGAAGAGTGGAATGGTTTTAAGATTTTATGACTTCTAGCAGCTGCACCACATCTGAGAAATGCTCTATCTGTGTGTATTGTAACACATAGGTGCTAAACCTTGGTAACTTCTAGTGATGGGGATAGTGCAGGAAACTGAGTCAGATGACCAGATATATGTGATATCATTCTGTAAAGAAATAACATTTTGATATTAGAGAAAGACTGAAGTCTGAGAAGCATTCTGTATTCTGGCTGGCTCTATTTAGTAAGCAGGAACAGTAATTATTTTAGTCAGTCAGAAATAGATAGTGAGACTAGCTAAATACTGTTTTTATGTAACTGCGTGAAAGTTTCCATCAATGCTATTTTCAATATTCCCTGTGATTGAAACTCTAGCGTTTACTGTAAATAGATATTTAACATTTTCATGTTTTTTTCTTATTTATTATTAACTATATTTAAACTTTTCATTCTTGCTTGTCCTTTTAGAAAAATATTTAAGTTTTGAGAGTATTTGCACAAATTTATTTGGTGCTAACTCTGGCCACTCCTGCAATCCTTGCTGTTTGTTCATCATTACCATTTGTATTAATATATTAATATTAATTGAACTCAGTATAATTGGGTGCCCTTGTATGACCCTTAAAGTTGCTGGCAAGGGTTCTGGTGGCATTGATAACTACCTTATAGTGTGGGGAGAATTGGGCAAAGCAGGTGAATCTGTGCCAACCTTTCTCAGGTGTATGTGTTTTTGTGTATGTGTGGAAATCAAATCTCAAAGAGTGTATGTGTCAGTTACTTGGAGTAGGCACACAAAGCACTGGTTTTACAGTAATGGAATGGGAGGACTTAGCTTGAAACCCCAGTGGGGAGTCTTACTGGGGGTCTGGACAGATATAGAGAGGAACCAGCTGCTGGACTAAGTGTGTTCCCTGGGTGCTGTTAAGGGAAATTATTCTTGATGCAGAGAGATCTGCATCTGGAAATACTGAGTATATCCATTTGTATTCCAAGTGAATGTCCCTCTCCAGTTTCAATGGTTAGCATTCAGACTCCTTTATTACTGGCCCAGAGTGGGGATGTCATACCTGATTTTCATACTACCATATGATAACCATGGGGTGGACTTGGTATATGGGAGTGGCTTTGACATAATTGTTAAGGTCTTCATCTCATAGGCACAAAATACAGTTTTTGATTCTGACCATAGGTTATTGGTTGGGCTTAAAATAGCTACTCAGGGCAGTTAGCCTAGCATTCCCCTATGGACCTTTGAGCCTATGATGATAGCCATCTATAATACTATGCTTTAGGCTGTCAAAAGTGAGTACTTGGTATAATCAGTCAATTGATGATAGCCATCTATAATGCTATGCTTTAGGCTGTCGAAAGAGAGTACTTGGTATAATCAGTCAATTTTCTTGTCCTTCTTCATTTCATACACTTAGACCAAATGTGTACATAATGCCAGCTGTTCCTGGTTACCACCTTAACATTTCAATATTCTGTGATAGATTTAATATCATTTTTGGTACTTTATCAAGAAAGTGTTACAGATCCTCATAAAACTTATCAATTTCCTCCTCTTTGGCATCTGTAGATGGAGCATTAACTTGTATCTCTGTAATGTTGAGTTGATTGGCTTGCTAGGGATCTGACTGAGATCATTCTGTTACATTTTTGGCTGTGAATGAGCACTAATTATGACACATTTTTTATGAATGCAAGGACTAAGCCATTCCATTTGCAAGATTTTGTTCATAGTAGAAGAAGTGATGATTATCTTTAATTGTAAACAGTAAAAGATGTGATGATTCCTTTCTTATTTAAAAGTCTCTAAGAGAAGATGTCACTCTCTCTCCTGTTAACTGGAAATTGGAATGAATGCACTTTTTAATTTAGCATTAGACAGAGCAAGAACCAGCCTCCACAAATACTACAAATATATAACTACACTTTATGATTTCTGTGGGACATTTGTTCACTCAAGTCCTTGGACAATTATACATCTTATAACTAAGTATCATATTGCTTACTTTAGAAAAAAAATCTTTCAAAATTTGAACTCATTTTATATCAAATTAGCATTTCATTTTGACTATTTAAAAGTAGAAGCTCATTCTCCTTTTTTGGAACTATCTTCTCTTGTTGATCCAGGTGGAGATAAAACTGCAAGATCTATTTTACTATTATATGGCAAGAGAAGTTTAAATAAATTCTCTGAGGTAAATTATTAGTATTAGTATTTTTGTTCAATCAATGACATCCCAAATACTAATCCAGAGTACACATGCCCAGGATTTAATAAAATCCAATTAGGCACAGTGTAGAGCCTACATGGAATGCATTTGTGTACACGGCAATGGTGCCTCCTTGGCAGTGCGCCATACATATTAATGCTGGTGCACTGCAGAGGAAGAGCCGAGGAACATGGGTGGCTACCCATGGCTGCAGATGAGTGTGAGTCTTCCTGTAATGCTTCCCACCACTGTAGTAGTTTTGTGAAATGTGTCACGCATATAATATGTCATTTTTATTTTTTTTTGTTTGTTTGTTTTAACTGCATGTTTGTGCGGCATGGCTTGAAGTGCAGCAATGCCAAGCTGTGCTCACATATAGACAGCTGACACCTGCCAGACATCTAAAAAGAGAAGCTTGATGTAATTAATTATATTTATTTTTTTTTTAATTACTGTTTACACAGTGCAGTGTGGAGAGCAGGAGTGACAAGTGATACTTATACATAGATAGTCGAGACCTGCCAGACATCTAAAAATAGAAATCTGATGTAATTAATTATTTATAGGTTTAAGTGTGTTTGTGTGGCACGGCATGGTGCTCAGCAATGCCAACAGGCAGCCTAGTAGTATATGCAAATGTATACTAGTTTTCATATATCCATCTAGCTACATGGGTAGAGTTATGGTCTTTTGTGTAGTAGGTCATGGATTTGAGTCCATAATAGGCAGAATATGTCTGCAATGAATGCACTATTTTTCTTTAATTTCCTTAAACTAGTGTGAATTTTGGCACTGTTACTCTTTGCTAAGCACTGCTCATTCATGCTAAGCAGTGCATAAACATGCTAAAGGCTACCAATGCTTATGTGATGCTAAGGCTCACTAAAACCACAGTTCTGTGAGTTTTCTTGTTGCTTGGCTTCACTTAGCTGGTTTGAATACTGCTAAGTGATGCAGCACTTTTTTGAATGTTGCTTAATGACATGTAAGATTGGGAAAACAGCCTATATTAAGTCCAATAGGCAGGAATTCTGCATCATTCAATGGAGTTCAATCAGCTGTTGGTATAGCTGGCAGTGCTGGTGAAGGTGTGCTCTTTCAGATGCAGATGTTAGGTATTCAGGATTCCAGGGTCAAGGTTGGGCACCCGGTTAAAAACCATGAACCCTGGCTGATGTAAGGCAGATTCCAGGACTCAGAGTGTAAGGCAGTGGCCTGGAACCATTTGGCCAGAAAACTCACCAGTATTACTGCTATCCCCCGCACAGGTGAGCAAGGTTGTCACCATTATGATGACCTGAAAAGGAGAAAGAGGGGAAACTTGGACATCTGGGTCCAAGATGCAAGAGCAGGGAATGCCCCACAAATATCTAAGTAAGGTTTCCTCTGCTCTACCAATAGGCAAGCTGAATGTCAGCAAAGTTGGTATACATAATGGTGCACTTCTTTTCTAACAGCTGCATCTGAGGGGACTTGCAATATCAAGTCCCATGCCGGGCATCTGGCCAGGTTGTGCCATGAGCATGGTAAGTATGGATTTACTATGCTAACTGTAGTGCAATAAGCAAGAAAAAGTAAAGTGTGTACTGCATGAAAAACTGTATACACTTAAAAAAACTGTATACACATGAAAAACTGTAGTGCAATAAATGGTCAAGTAAAAATGTAGTGCAATAAATGGGCAATTAGAGCTGCAGTGCAATACATGAACAATAACTAAAGTTCAATAAACAATAAACAATGCCAATAACAATACCAGAATGGTGTTTAAGCAAGATTGTGTTGTCATAACCATTGCAGTACAGCTATATGCATTAATTGTCTATGGTAAGGTTGCTGCAGTCAAGTGTAACACTATAATATAGAATGCAAAACTAATGGCCTGCAAACTGTATTGCTCATAGTACTGTCCAAGGCTGTTTCCAGGCCAGTATTGGTCACATAATGATCTCTGTTCCTCCTACTTGAGATGATAAAGGTATATGGGTAATGTAACCCACTCCATGGGGAGATATTGTGTGTGTACATCACAGATATTTTAAAGCAATAATAAAACAAAATGTTCACCAGCATTGTTGATACTGAAGTCAACCTCTACTCATCCCTCATTAGACCTGTTATAGAATACAATGGCCCATTTGGTATGTACCTCACTAGACACCTACAACAACTGGAAAGGCCACAAAAATACCTCACTAAGATGATCTTAGGCCTTAGACACATGCCCTATATGGACAAACTCAAAAAACTCCAGCTATACTCTGCCTCTTATCATCTACTTAGAGGCAATTTCTGCTTGACCTACAAATCCATGTCTGACCAAGAGCTGCTACATATGCTACACCTAAAGAAATCCCAATCCCTCCATGCCACATGGTCCAGGGACCAAAACCTCATTAACACAATAAGCAGGGCATGATGGAGGGACAGGTCCCTAACCCAGAGACTTCCCATACTCTGGAACAAACTTCCCATTCACATCAAGCAGAGCACTTCACTAGCCCTCTTTAAGAGAAATATTGATGAGTGGATGGGCAACAGGAAGTTCACCCTGGAGATCACTCCAGTGGCCTTGCTTGACAGGAGCACTGGGAACCAACTTTGGCTGGCATGATTCCAGGGAATCTTCTTAGGCTAGGCTTATATAGGCTCCAGGGCTGTCAGCCTAGTACACACCTATGAACCTATGTTTTAATATATGCAGTATGGTTGTATTCTATGCATGTGTGTTCTACCATCAGTGCAGTCAAGTATTACACTGTAATAATTCTAGCATGCAAAAAGAATGTCCTGTAACTTGTATTGCTCAACTCATAGCATGGTTCAAGGTTATCTCCAGCTCACTATCAGTCACGTAACACTCACATTTTCTTTCACCCCAGGAACAAAAGGTATATGAGTAAGGTAGTCCATGTTATGGAGGGATATTGTGTTCAGATTTCACATTGTTTCAAAATAAATAAGAATAACATGTTCACCAGCATCACTGATTCATTATGGCTGTATTTCTTGCATCTCTGTGCTAAGTTACTGCAGTCAATTATTACATTATTTGCAGATGTTCCCTACAGTCACAGCTACTGGGTTCTATTCACATGCCTGGAAAATAAGGCATGACAGCTGTCTAGTTTTTGAACTGTACACAAACATGCCTCTCAAGTGTCATGATTTCTTGTACTGTAATTAATATTATGTAATCAATCTATCACAGGATTACCACAGAAATGATTATCTAGAATGCAAAGTATTACCAAATCTGCTTACAGAACACCTTGGTAGTTATATAAGTCCACATAATGTGCAAGTGTTCTGTCTAGTTGTGTACCTGCATTTGTTATTGCTTGGCCCATACTGTCCCATAAAACAGCTTGAGAGGTATGTATGTGTTACATCACCTATAGCAGACTTGTAGTCACTGTACACAGAACTGACAATACACTCTTGTAGAGTTAATATTACCACTGTTTTCAGGGATATAATCTGCAATGTCACTAATGGACTGTTTTTCTTTCTTTCCCCACCCCTTATCTACATGTATTTAATATTGCTATGTATTATTATGGTTTATTAATAACATATATTGTCAAGATATCTATATTTTGTGAAATGTGGTTTATTATTGTTATGTGTTATTATGCTTACATATTGATATATCTTGTTAAATTAATCTTTTTTGTTGTCCTTATGCAGTTTATTATTGCTATGTGTTATTATGCTTTCATATTAATATATCTTATTAAATTAATCATGTGGCTGCCATTATGCTTTAATTGTTACTGGCATGCTGTTAACATACTGATTGTTCTGATATTTCATGTTGTGTCATGTATAATTTACATTGCTATGCATTTGGGTTAATTAATATGATGTTCCATGCTGTTAATACTAACAGTGATTTGTTCATAACTACCCCCAACCTATTGCTATACCTAAATTACCACAGCGTGTCAAGGTAGGCCAGTTCCAGCTGATCCTCCTACCTTGCCTCAACCGACAATGGCACTGGGTGGTGCGCCTCTGCTGCCCCTACAATACCTGCACCATTTGGTACTACCATCACATGGGATGGGGATGGGCCCCTCTCTGGGAGCAGTGGTGGAGGAGGAGTTGTCAACCAGGCTGAGCTGCCAGTATTGGTGCACAGGATAGTCCACCATGGGTATGACTGCCCCCTGCGCTGGATTGAGGATATGCTGGTCAACCTGGTGGGGCAGCCTCACTCAGGTGCCCAGTCTCCAGCACTGCCACCCACAAGCTGTGAAGGAGCAGTGCTGACAGTCCAATGGGTGGGTATGTGAGTCATGCTACTGTCATCTGGAGGGTCATGGGACTTGAATTACACATCACTCTCCCTATCCAAGGTGTTCACCACTCTAATGTGTCACACACCGCCCCTGTCTGCTTTCTTTTCTGTCTTGCCTGTTTGCAAATGCATCCTCATCTACCCAACTTACCTACTCCATACATACCTATGTCCCTTCCCCAACATTCCACTCTCACCTTAAAAAAAATGGGCACCTGTCGCAAAAAAAATGATGTCCCATACATAGCTCTCCATTTCACATGTGTCCACTTGTCACATGTAATTTGGTCCAATTGGGTTAACAACACAGTTCTGTTGCCCTCCCCCTCCTCTCTGGGGTTTGAGAGTCCAAATTCATCTACAAATTCTGATTATGTGCACAGTTGTTGCTGTACAAGAAATGGATAGCTATGGTTCTTTCCTACACCCTTCCTGCACATCCTTCCTACACCCTTCCTGTACATCTCTCCCTGCCTTTCACTATGTTTTTCCCCATGCTTACCACCATTTCACCACTTTCCTATCCCCCCTTTTTTCTTTTCTTTATATTTTTTAGAGTGGCGCTGCATGATGCACTTCATCACGCAGCTTTGCTAAGCTCAGCTAAGTACAACTATAATGACTATATGTGTTTATAACATTGTAAGACACATTTACAAAATAAACACCTCTGTCATGCTTTGAAACCGAGTCCATCACACCTGCAGCACATTGAATTAACCTGCCACACCATGCAACTCTTACTTAAAACAGGTGGCTTAAATAAAACATAGTAATTGCCAATTACAGTCATTAGGCGTGTTTCAGCAGAGATGCAGACTGCACTGTATTGCGCAAACTGGAATAAAAAGTAATGGAAAAATGGGAGTGTACCTTGGACTCTGGTGTAATAGTATACCACTAGACAGTCAAAGACATGATAATGGATGTAACTGAGGCCTATGATAGCAAGTAAATGTGACCGTTTATCAGCAACATGTAGAAAATTACCTGCTAAGGCATTTGTGGCAAAATACGTGTTCAGCTGGGACCCTGGTGCAGAAATACATCCATATAAAGCCATGCACATACTGATGGATGCAGACATTTTTTGTCACAGCTTGTATATGTGCACATATATCTTGCAAATACACCTTCTGTAGCAGTGACTCACTAGCTCAGTCTGTTAAATGCCTTGATAGAGTACATTTTGCCACACACAGTACTGGGTTCAAATCCAGTGCTGTGTTGCATTCCAATTACATTATTGTGAAGACAGCAATTAATGAATGGCTCATGCACTCTTTATCCACACAAAGTATTGCAAATAAAATAATGGCTTTTCAGTGATGGCAGTCATAGGCCTGCAGGTAGAGATTCACTTTATATGTCCATATAGCATTACTGTATATCACCTAATACTCTGTTATTGACACAGTTGCCTAACATACATACCTTAAACACATGCCTTAATTGTAGTGCAAAAGGTACCCTCACCCTGGCTCTACCTCTACAACAAGGCTGACACAGTTGGCACAGATACATCTACAGGTTGTTGTCCTCTAATATGTTCACACTCTCTGCCTATGTCTATTACCTACAGCAGCATCTGCAGCCTGTCATACACACATCTCTATGTAACGGTTTCTGCTACAGACCTACCCTTTGCAATGATGTAATCTCCTCACCCCAGTAATGCCCATCTCAACAGCTAAGAAAGGGGCCCTGATCTACATGAAGGCCTTATATATTGCACAGTGGTTGCATGTCATTGGCTAATGATAGTGCAGTTAAGATATTTTGGCTGTAATCAGCATATCAGGGTCACAGACTGGTTTAGTGGCAATTACCTACTAATGAGAAGCATGTAAAAATGCAAACAGCTGGCTATGGGGAGACATTCTGTATGAGACTTTCCTCATACAGAGCAAACCTTTGTGAAACATTACTAGTAGAACATTTTAAAAGAGAAGTACTGCACTCCACCAGGTATTGACTATTTTTGTGTATAACAGGATGCAGATGGGAACCTAGAGATATGGGAAATAGGGGTTACAGCAATAACCCTGTCTTAGACCTGTGGTAATGACATGTCATTCATATCCTGCTGTCTTACACCTACAGGGAACATACAATACTGCAAGGTTGCATTGTCTTTTGCCATTGTGGCACACTGGTGTTAGACTGTCCCTTTATAGTGGTTGTAATAGCACCCTGCTATTTGTCTGGCACTGTTCTTATGACATTATCTGGTAGTTGGCCTTAGCAGACACACCACAGTAGACTGCAGGGTTGGGTACATGATCATACAGCAGAATCTCTCATGGCACTTAGGGAAATACCTCAGTATTGATAGTAGGACATGTGTGAGCAAGCAGTGGATAGTGCTGGCCATTTTGTCCTTGCTGTATCTGTACATAGTGGGCATCCATGTATCTGATCCTGTAATGTGTTCCCCTTGTGTTGTCTTTCAGGAATAATGTACCATAGATACCATGACCCCTTCTCAGATGCGGAGAATGAAATAATACTTGAAGGACTAAGGCAACATCACCACATCCTGTTATCCAGGGTGAGGCATAACAGGAAACAGCAGGCTGCATTGTGGGAAGATCTTGTCTAGGGTGTCAATGCCAATGGCCACCAGGACAGGACATATGAGCAGGTTCAACAATGCGTAACAAACATAGGGAATGCTGCACCATGAAGGGCAGCTGATATAGCCAGGGATCGTGCAATCACCGGTGGAGAGCCTGCAGTGGAATAACCACTCTCAGCCATTGAGGAATTCCTAGGGGAACCTAGGAACAGAAGACAGCTCCCAGGCATTCATCACACCATACATTGTGGAGGTGGGTGCCACAGTGTCCACAGCAGAGGATCGTATAGGAAAGCTTACTGTGAATACCATTCTAATATTGTAGCAGTCATTGTGTCAGGCTGTACATACTTTTATGTGGATGTCTGGTCTATCTGCCTTGGGGGGGGGGTCAAGCTCAGTTTTACACTCATACACAGAATGTCACCAATACATCAAGTAACAAAGTAGCTACTGTACAAGTGAGATAAATGAACCTATTACCTTGTTGTGCTGCAACACACAGTGATACTGATAGTACTTCACCGTCAATTTTTTACAGGTCTGTCAGGTGTTGTCCAAGGCCATGGTCCCGCACCTAGTAAGCTTGATAATGTTTTGTTATGGAGCATATATATGCTATTAAAGTTAAGAGCCAGAATAATACCCTATGTACACTTATGTTTGTGTGTAACCAGAGTAGAATGTTTGTATGTATCTACGGTTCTTAGAATGAGTAATCACAGGAGTGTAGTTGAATGAACAGAAACATTTTTGCAGTTATAGTTAAGAGTGAATAAGCATCCTACTTTACATGAAGCAATTAATCCGACATGCCTTTTGAAAACTGAAAGGTTGTGTGCACATATTTTAGGCACTGAAACATGTATTTGTATATATTTGTTAAGATAAGTGTACTGGGTTTTATGTGTTGGTTTATCAAGTATAGTTTCATATTGAATAACTAAAAGATACATTGTACTGGTCATGTTTCACTTTATTTACCTGATGTGCTTGTTATACGGGCCTTGAGTTGAATGTGTATTTTGTTGTGAGGATATTTGTTGTGCACGAAAGCGGAGATGAGAAAATGTGCGACTGGTAATGCAGTTGTTGATCCTCATTATTATGACTCTTGCTGGTAGTAATGTACTGATTTTGTCTTGGTTTTCACAGGTGACCAGGGGGAATGGGGTCTCTCCCCCTCACAACCTGATGTCAGTGTCTCTTCAGACTCTGATTATGGTGGTGGCTACAGTGAGGCACAGGTGGGGTTGGCAGGTGCTGAATCTGTCCCAGAGGTTTATATCCCTTTTCTGTCCCCATTGTTACCGCACACAGTGAGTATGCCCACACATATCCAATCCCTATAGGCCACAGATATTGGACAGTCAGAGGGTAGAGATATTGAACAGGAAAGAGTGGCAACTATGGCTCCACTGAGTGTAGACACGAACGATTCCCAGAGAGCTGGTGAGGTCCCACACAGGTGGATTGACAAGGGTGCTTGTAGGAGGATTGCTGTGCGTCCACCACATCACGGGTCACTTGGAACATGGTTTGGGCCATCATGGAGGCACAGGCATGTTCTAAATGTAACACCACACTTATGCTTAGGGTAATGGATGATGCACAGCCTGACATCTGTGACTGCCTCCACCACCCTGGATCTGATCACTGATGCAGTGGACAGACAGTGGGCAGAGACTGTCTCTCGTGGACTGCACATGGTCTGTGCTTGAATGTGTGGTTGGAGTTGGGTGTCAGATCTGTGGATGTAGAACAGTAACCCCATCTGCTAAGAGTCCATGTGGCCATGCGCAGTCACCCTCCCATAGTGGCGGTACATCCAGCGCTACAGGGGGGACTGTGTTGTCCACACCACAACATGGTGTGCCTTGGGCTGATGGTCCTGGGTGATCCTGTGGGGAACATGCTCCCAGCAGACAGCAGTAGTTGTCAGGTACTAGCACCACATCTGACCTTGGGCTTGGTGTGTCAGTGCAACTCCTGGCAGAGCAGTTCCCATTTTCAGGGCCAGAGATGGTGAACTGTCAACTCTACCATACACAGGTGTAGGGATAGCACTGAGCTTGATTGTACACTCACACACCACTGTCACATGAAGGTCACCTGCAGACACACACAGCACCTCTACTTGGTCCATCTATCCTGCTCCCCTTCCTGACTCATACACATGCTGTCAACCATTTGGGCCAGACTAGGCCTCCAGCACCCCCACACAATACCCTGTGCAAGTGATGATACTTGTGCCACATCCCTGTCATCCTTCCCATCGATGGAGGGAAATGTCGCTATGTGTCTGTTGCACAGGATGACTATATTGCTTCACAATGTACTTGTGGAATTCAGTATTGTTTTCCCATGTCACTTGTAGTCATCACCAACAGATACTGTATGCTGGCGTATGTCATTAGTACGCAACATACTTTTGTGTACCTTATGCTGTACTGGCAGTATTGTTACACAATTACAGGTGTGCCATGGACCTGTGTATGATTCACTTCCAGGAGTCTGAGGGGATATCCTATGGACACATGGTGGCAATAAAGTGGCACAGGATGGCATGGAAGCACGGCAGAACTATGACTTCAGCAAGGTATAGCAGTATATGTGCATGGCTCCATAGGTTCTTATGTGTATAACAGTCTAACAAGGATAATGGCGGCAGTCAGTGTACTCATGCATAATTTGTGATATGGTCTGCTACCCTTGATATGTATCACCTGGGTTTTTGGAACTTACACATCTACAAGCTGTGGTGATTGAGTTGACCCGTCTACAAATATCCTGTGTTCAGTTCAGACAGTTGGCCGACATCACTTATGCTTGTCATGTTCTGCATCCCATTGTGTAAACTGCACATGATGCATGTCACAGCAGATGTATGCTTTACATGCATGGGGACCTGTGTCATGTAGGGTGTACAGTTTGTGTTACATATCAGATTCCCCGGTATGTACTATGTATACCACATTGAAGTTGTAGGTGTGCAGATCACATGAAACATGTGTTACTGCTGTCATGGCAATGCGGGATGTACACAGTGGGATCTGATACCTCCCTGTATGGAGACATACACATCCCCTTCAAAGCATTTAGGAGATGGACTACATTTGTACGGTCATGACACTGACTCCATAGGACATGTTATCTACACTGTGTACTGGTGTACCATGGCACCTGTGTGGCTGCTGCAGTTGTATGATATGCCTGTGTGGTGACTCACTGTAAGGCCATTAACCTACTATGTCACATAGTACTACATGCCTGTGGGAGACATTTGTCTAGCAGACTTAAACACACCCTTGAAACAGACCCTGCCTAATGGTACACAGAGCACCTCAGTGCACCTCAGCACATGCTATCTGTATGATTGGCTGGGCAACCATCATCTCAACACACAGTGTCTGCCTGAGTCACTCTTGGACTGGGGCAATATGTGCTGATCCTGCACCAAGGGGTATAAAGATGTCTCTGATTGTGAGGTCTGTATAGCCATTATGCTGGTTAAGTTCACATGTCCTATGGCTCTGTAACATGTTGTAAAATGCTGCAACAGCCTCACACACAACCATGGCCACATTCAGGCTAGCACCACTTCCACTCCCTGCATACAGGACATTCCAAGGCACACACATAGTGCAAATTGGCTGTATGTAGATTAGAACACTTACCTATGTACTGGTACACACTACAGGTCACAGTACCTGGTGCATACAACATACCTCATGTCTGCTAGTACTATCAGTTTAGAACATATAATGCTTGTTGATATCAGCAGCCCTTATTGTGGTCAGTCATTTGTGGGGCAACATCACCCTCTACAAATAAAATAATACTAAACCCTACCTATGTCTAAGTTACTAAGGTTATCATATGTATTCCATATGGATATATACATGCATCAAGTTGGGTGGTGTGAGATTAGAGCCCTTACCTATCTAGTCTTATACACTATAGCTCACAGTAGTTATCACACATGCCACAGCTTTTGTCTGATGTTAGACTGTCAGCCGGCGGTCTTACGGTGGATGACATCATCAAACCTTGTAGATGAGGGCAATTTGGAAGCCAACAGCTGGTTACAGGGCCAAAAAATGCATAACCATTGCAGGTGGATAGCCCATGAGGGCATGTTCAATTTGTTGCAGGGATATATATATATATATATATATATATATATATATATATATATATATATATATATATATATATATATGCACACACCAAGTGGGCTGAAGTGAAATCAGAATCCCTACCTATCTAGTTTTATACACTATAGTTCACAGTACTTATCACATGCACAATGGCTTTTGTATAATGATAGACTCTCAGACAGTGGTCTTAAGGCAGATGACATCTTCAGGTCTTGCAGAGGAGGATGGTTTGAAAGCCAGCAGCTTGTTACAGGGTCACAAAGTGCATAACCATTGCAGGTGGATAGCCCATGAGGGTGTGTCTGTTGTGTTGCAGGGGGATACACACACACACACACACACACACACACACGCACACACGCACACACACACACACACACACAAAACACAAAAACACACACACCAAGTGGGCTGGAGTGAGATTAGAACCCCTACCTATCTAGTCTTTTACACTATAGCTCACAGTACTTATCACACACACCATGGGTCATGTCTGTTGTATATGCGATTGCAGGCACAGTTCTTCTGGATTACAGAAACTAGGCTTGTGTTTCACAGCATTTGTGGCCTGCAGAGTGACATTGCTTCATACCGTTATCTGCATCTAGTGTCCTAGCAGTGAGATAGCTATTATCTTTGGCATGTGTGCACAGTTACCAATATGGTCATATGTGAATGATTGCAGTTAGATAGGCAAACCTCTGGCCAGGGACCTTACGCCCTGTCCATGCTTGCATTGACAACATTATACATTACACCACCTGCTCCCCTGTGTCTACATGGTAACACCCAGCAAGCACAGGGGTCTGTAAGTGAGTGGATTATGCACTGTTGCACCCTTAGTTTGGTTTCTTTGAGAAACTGTATGGATGTATGAATGCTGATTTACTCACTATTAATAGGGTATGTGGACAATACATATATCCACACATATATCAGTCTATAACAGGAATGTCTCTATAAATGTAGCTGTGTGTGTGTGTGTGTGTGTGTGTGTGTGTGTGTGTGTGTGTGTGTGTGTGTGTGTGTGTGTGTGTGTGTATGATATATATATATATATATATATATATATATATATATATAAATATATATGTGTGTGTGTGTGTGTGTGTGTGTGTGTGGGGGGGGGTGTTATGTAGATATATGTGGAGAGTCTATGTATCACTGTAATATATATAGCTATATATATTGATATATATCTATTTGACAGTACATAGTGATAAATATACTAATCATGTGAGAGAGAGAGAGATAGGGACAGATGGATATGTATACATATGTATCTGTGTGTGCAGAAGCATTTACACATTGCAGGTCATTTTGATGATGAGGCAACAGAAAACTGTTCTCATTTTAACTAAGTGTAGGAGCATGCCCAGCAGGACTGTTAGTACTTATAAGGTGACTCCATGCCAGACTTACATTTACTCCAGTCCAGGATTTTGTGTGCTGCAGACATTGCCAGCTGCACCTGTTTCTCCAGTACTGCACTTCCCTTACATTGTCCATGGCATTCCCCAGCTGTCAGCTATACTTAATATGTGACTGAAGTTCATACTGTTACTCCACACACACAGATTGGCAGTCTACAAAGCTCTCAATGGTACAGAGTTTGACAGAATGTGCAGAATTTTGCCTCAGATTTCTGGTCTGTTCCTCATACATTTGTGGTTTTCTGGTAAATTATTGTAAATTGAAGTCACTGAATAATATTAACTACAGACAAACATTTGAGTATCAGACTTTATATCCTTCAGATATTCTGTGATAATGCAACTTGATTTCATACTAGCAACTGTCTAGGTTAAGCGGCACAATCTGTACTGCCTGTCTGTATTTTTGGGCCTCTGCCCTCCCCCCCATTCTTCCTGGCTTGGCCCAGATTTCTTGCACTAATAGACTGAGAGGTATGACAGTCCATAGAAACACCAGCATACTAATACCTCACATGCAAAAGCAGTGCATACCTCCAGACTCAAACCAACAACACCATCATCCATACTATTATCCCTAGCCCATTGAGCCACACAGGCTGATAGACAGAGATGTGTCCTTCATCACACAATTGACAGCATACATATGTACATTGCTATCCCTGCATTATGTGATACATACACTGTGTGATCAAGTTCTATGTCATAGCTCTGAAATTGCCTGGTTTGCTGATATACCATTGCTGACTTACTGTTACATCATTTGTGTGGGAACACTGATGTGTTGGGTGTGGGGGAAGAACAGCACATGATCTGCTGGCATAGACAGTAGTGCAAATATCATGTGATCCCACTGTTTAACATCTCCCTTGACTGTGTAATGACTATTCCAACCATGAGGCCTAGTGAATATTACGGAACACATACTATTCAGCTGGGTATCTGTAGTCCCATGTAGATGTTCCATCTCTCCAAATAGACCACTATATTCCCTTGCATACATGCAGCAGGTCCATACATATGATACGATATTGTAGTACTCCTTACAAGTGGTGTGTAGGTGAGTGATTTACCTTGCGAATGCAGCAGTTGACAGAACTGTAGTTCAGGGCTGACTCTGTCAGATGCACGCAGTACACAGACAGTACATGGTAAGGTACAGGTTGTGTGGGTTGCCTGGCATCATTTTTAATATATGTGAATTGAAGTAAGGTGTTAGTCCCTAGGACCTTAGGTTGTCAGTGCATGTGCTATGAATTGCCTCTTAGCCAAAGCTAGGATGTACTGGGCATGCCTACGTCTGCCTACAGGGACATCATCAGGGAGTTCCTCCTCCAAGTCCTCCTGTGAGTGTTGCTGTGGTGACATAGGCACTGGTGGGAGGCTGAGTATCCCTTCCCTTTGATGATCCTGCTGCAGTTGTTTCTGGAGGATCATATTGTGCAGCATGGCACATACTGTGAATATCTGTGCACATGTGGCTGGATGGTACTGCAGGGCTCTACCAGATATATCAAGGCAGTGAAACTGTGACTTCAGAAGTCCAAACACATGCTCTTTGATGTTCTTAGTTTGTGTGTGTGCCTCATTATGGCATTCTTCAGTGTGTGTGTGTGTGTGTGTGTGTGTGTGTGTGTGTGTGTGTGTGTGTGTGTGTGTCTGTGCGTGTTTCTGATGGTGTCATCATCCATGGTTCCAGTGCATAGCCAGCATCCCCCAGTAAATGGTCATGTGAGATGTCCCCCCAGCAAACATCAGGGACAGCTGTGATGCATGCCAGATATGGGAGTCATGATAACTGCCAGGGCTGTCAGCACACACATTCATGATAATGCATTGGACACTGCACATGACCTAGTAGTTGATGAAGTGGTACCCCTTGCAGTTGATGTAGATTCTATCCTCCATTCCAAGGGGTGCTTTGATGTATACCTGAGTGCAATCTGTATCACCCAGTACCTCAGGATAGTGTGCTACATGGTAGAAGTGCTGCATATTGCTGGGCCTCCCCTCAGGGGTGTGGGGAGAAAATGTGCTCACTGGCATGTGGTAGCATGGCATACAGGAAATGGTGGAGTACCCTGGATGCTGATGCTTGGGAGACCCCATCGTGTTACCAGTTGGTCTTTGGAAGGTACCTGTGGCTATTATTCTGAGGGCTACACACACCTTTGTACTGGGATGTGTTCCCTTCTGTTGGTTCTGGATCTGAGTTAAGGGTGGCAGAGCTCAGTGAGTTCCTGTAGTATGTCCCTGTCCACCCTATAGCACTCTACAATCTCCAGCTCATGTAGCTCTTGGAAGGTTACCCTGGGCCTGAACACTCTTCTCCTTCTCACCCTAGGCCTATTGTCAGTAGCACCAGCAGCACTGACTTCAGCATCTAGCACATGCAGATGTAGCAGACCTGCAGCAGCCCCAAGCATTCTTTCAGTTAAAATTCCCAAGTTTGTACTCCAGTGGTGCAGAGTATGGGGGAAAATTCATGTTGTAGGGTGTATGCATACTTTATAGTGCTCTGCTGTAGTTGCTGATCATGTGATTGGCTACCTATGATGCATTCCACCTGCCTAATATATCAGTAACATCATTTAATGATTCTAGTTTAAGTTAAATAGGGGTCAAACCTAATTAATATGTCATTGTCTTTTAGCTACACTCAGCACTGTGGCTCACCAGACAAACAAGTGCCCTGTAGGTAAACAAAGCTTAGGAGTCAGTGGACACCCCCACCAAACTTCCTCGCTAAGCACAGTGGAGTGCCATGCAAACATGCGGAAGCATGCGCCTTATAGGTAAACAAAGCTTAGAAGAATCTGCATGCACACTGCCAGACTTCCATGCTCAGCATGGCAGTGCACCACACAAACAGGTGCAGCTAAGCTCAAATCAGCTTAAAAGTTATTGGACACACTCTCCTTTGATGTCAGCTACCTCTTGGGTGTACACCAACATGGTTCTGTGCTACACGGAGGGGGCATGCGGACATGGATACCCATTTGTGCTATCCAGTAACTCCACCTCATTTGCATAGGGATCCATGCTCAGACCATGGAAACAGTACAGTTCAAAGCCCTACCATGTTCGCAACAGCATCAATACACCATTGCAGATACTCCGTGCAGGGTCCTGTAATGTATTTCTGTCACATAATATTACTTTTGTTTTACTTTTTTTTTAATGAGACATGTTTGTGCAGTGCAGTGCACTGTACAAACATGCACATATTATTAAAAAAATATTTTAATTTATTTCTCTTACTTTTTAAGACACACAGTGGATAGTTTTGCTCATACCTGTATGTGCTACTCCATCTCTTTCTATCTACCTACAGTTTTACAGCCCCTGTTGTCTGTCTACATTCCTGTACATGGACTTTCTCTGTGCACACTAAGAACACTAACATGGGATCTGCAGAGCTGCCTATCTGCTTGCTAGATTGCACTACCTGACTCATTTGCCTGGAATTCACCTGCTTATGAGGTGATTTGTAAGCCATGGATATTTCTGTGTTGGCCCATGCGTGCGTGCTGCCCAGCTGTGTTTACTGAATCTAAATCCTGCTTACTTTCACATAAGCAGTGTGGCATGATGCCTACATGCAAAACGAGACCATGCAGACTTTATTAAATTCCCTCTATGGTTAACCCTTTTCTCAGCAGAGATTTTTGAAAAGCTTAAAAGAACTGTTTTATTGGATATATTATTCTTCTCGGGAAAAATCAGAAAATAATTGAAAAATGTACTGAGATTTCCCCATTTGTCCCTCCCCATTCCTGAAAAACAAACAAAAAAACTTTTGAGCAGTCACTTGATTATTTATAAGACTCGCTGTGCTAAATCTCTTGAATTTAATGCCATTAAGTCTAAAATAATGCAGGCATTAAAAGGAACTGGAGGTAGAAATGTACATAAAAGTTAGGTTTATTTGCTATATCAATAAAATTACATGGAAAATACAGATCACTTGGCTTTTCTCAGTAAATTTTGCACACGAAAGTAACACCATGTTAGGAATAGCTCCACCATACAAGTCTAATATCATATAGCCCCTGTAACAAAAAAAAAAAGAAAAAAATGGTCTGTTTGAAAGGAGGGTTACTGCTGCAGTTCCCGTCATACATTCTTTTCAATTCTACAAAGGAAAAATCTTTCTTTACCTGAATTTCTCTCTGGCTGAGTCCACATCTTGATTTTCACCTGGGGCATTCAATTCCAGTTCACTGAAATCCCTGTTCAGTCCCAAGATGACCCTCCGGTCAATTAACCAAATTCCTTATTTGTGGTTTCTTATGTCCTGCTAAACTGATAATAACTTATCATTACTCTAATTAATGCAGCCAATTTCCTGACTAATTTTATGTTAGTAAAGAATACTACCAATTACTTTTAGAGACACATTAAACATTTATCCTCATATAAGGTGTTATAACCACCTCTTCCCAACACAAAGCCATCAGACTTACATGGGACCTTGATAACACAACACATTCTTATAGCCCAGGTCTGTGATTCACTGTGTACTGGAAAGGATGGAGGGATAATGCTCATCATCACAACTTTATGTTGCCATCTGCCTGCTTACTTATTTGTTCTTAAGTGCATGTATAGTTTCCAGGCATAAGTACCTACCTAATAAATGGAATCCTAAGAACTACAAGACCTGCTTCATCACTAAACATATTCTGTCCATGGCTAAGTATTCTGTTTTTCTGTATTAATTCAATTTCAACTGATACAGCGCACAGTGATCAAAAGGAATGATTTGTTTCTTTAGCAGAGGAGGAAAGCCATATTTGCTAGTACTCCTAGAATCCTGGAATCACAGAATATAAAAAATAACAGGACCCAATTGTCATTTGTATCTTGCCAGTACCAACACTTAGAACTTGCATCCTTTTTCTAGGAGCAACAGTCCTATCAAACCAGGGGTGTATTTGTGGTCACCCATCCTGTCTGTTGTCTTGCTCCTTTTTAATGGAAGAAAGTGTGCTGCATTGCTTAATTTAAAGTGAAAGCTTCTTCCAGAGAAGTGGTAAGCGTTGTATGATAAATCTGTATCTCCATCATGTTTTTGTTATTTGCTGAAACAAGTTTTACATCCTTAATTCTAGTGTTAGAAGAAATGCTTGATTTGTGAAGATATAAGAGCTCTCGGACTACTGGATGCCTAATGGGTCAAAAGACTAAGCAAAGATCATCGCTAATGAGTCAACAGTTTACTAAATAAAGGGATAGAGCTTCCACTTCTCCTGGTAGCTGTTGCCTTCTAAGCCTGTGATCTTTTTCATAGGTTTATAGTTTCATAGGTAGGTACTAGGCTATTGGCCCTAGGGCCTATATAAGCCTAATCAAACAGTACCCTGGCTTTTGCCACCCAAGAAAATTATTTTCCTGTGCCCCTGTCAAGCAGAGCCACAAAAGTGATCCCTGGGGTGAATTTCCTATCTCCCATCCAATCATCAAGTTTTTCTTGAACAGTGCTAATGAGGAGCTTTGTTTGATGTAGATAGGTAATTTGTTCCAGAGTATGGGAAGTCTCTGGAACAGGAATCTATCCCTCCAGCATGTCCTGTTTATTGTGGTGACAAGGTTTAGGTCCCTAGAGCGTGTGGCTCTGAGGGACTGGGATTTCTTTACATGGAGCATGTCCAACAGCTCTGGGCTTGACATAGCTTTGTATGTTAGGCAGAGATCACCTCTAAGTAGGTGATATGCGACAGAGTAAAGCTGAAGTTTTTTGAGACAGTCTGCGTAGGGCATCTGTTTGAGGCTGGTAATCCTCTTTGTGAGTAATTTCTGTGGCCTTTTCAGTTGTTGTAGTTGTCTTGTAAGGAACATACCAAAAGGGGTGTTGTACTCTATAATGGATCTAATGAGTGATGAGCAGAGGGGAACAATTATCTCTTTTTTCCTGGATGAGAAACCTTTTGTGATGAGGTGTGTCATGTAGAAGGATTTCCTGACTACTGTGGCGATGTGATTATCAAAAGAAGAGACTACTGTCCTCCTGTGTCCCAAGGTCTCTTATCACACTTTTGGTGTTAAGTAGACTACCACCTATGTGGTAGTTCATGGGTACAGAGTTTTTTGGCATTGAGCTTGAGGCCATGGCTTTGACACCAGCATCTGTCTCAGTGAGGCCCTTTTGTAGGATGTCCACATCATTAGGAGTTTTGATTATGGCTCCTAGTTTGCAGTCATCTGCAAACTTTGTTAGCCAAAGACCTTCTGTGTTACCCTGTACTTCAGAGAAGTAGATACCAAACAGGAGAGGACCTAGGACTGAACCCTGTGGTACTGCACTTGTCACTGGTCTGAAGTTGGATTTAGAGTCTGCTACTTTCACAGTGTAGGTTCTGTCAGTGAACCAGTTGGCAACCCATCTTGCGACATAGGGATTTATACCTAGTTTGGTGAGTTTGTCTATAATACCAGAGTGGGGGATGGTGTTGAAAGCCTTGGCGAGATCTAGATAGGCTGTGTGTACCACCTTACCCTCATCTATGGCTTTGGTGACCGCTTCAAAGAAGTCTATCAGGTTCAGGAGACATGATCTGCCTTTTGCAAACCCGAACTGGGTAAGTCCAGAGTTTGGAGATTACAAATGTCATTGTTTATAAGTTCCATGATGATGTGCTCTATAGCCTTGCAGACCAGGCTCATCAGGCTAATGGGGTGGTAGTTCCTGGGGTCCGTGGTGGCTCCTCCTTTGCGGAGTGGGATAACCGTTGCTGTGCACCATTCTTTGGGCACAAAGCCTGAGGTGAGGCTATGATTGAACATGGTACTTAGGTGGGGTGCCAGTTCATTCTGTAATTCATGTAGAAGGCAGCCTGGGATGTTGTCAAGTCCTATGGATGCTGTGTTCTTGGCTTTGGAGAGTGTGTTTTTTACCTGTGCAGCCATGATTACAGGTACTTTGCATTCTTCTGGTATAGAGATGGGCCCTTTAGCGGATGAGAGAGGGGTAAAGTTAGCACTGAACCTATCAGCCAGGATGTTGGCAATATCAGTTGGTTTTGTATATTTAGTGCCATTGTGCTGTAACTCAGAGCAGATCTGAGTGTTGCCATTGAGATTCTTGACATAGCTATAGAATGCTTTGTGGTTGTCTTTAGAATCAGTGGTGATTTTGTTTTCATAACTAGCTTTGGAGGATTTTATGAGGGATCTCAGCTTCTTACAGAGGCTGACCACGGAGTTCCTCCAGTCATGGGATTTTACTCTTTTTTGCAACAGTTTCTTTCTTCTGTTGTAGAGTTTGTTTATAGCAGGGGACCACCAGATTGGCTTCCTTTTTTTCAAGGATAGCATCTTGGTTCTGTTAGGGATTGCACATTCCATGCACTCGTGTAAGTGCTTATAAAGTGCAATTGTATAGGATTCAGCAGTCGTATCTCTATTGTCCATCAACATGGGTATCGTGAAGTTTGCCACTTCTGTCTTAAGAAGCGTGAAGTTGGCTTTGGAGAAATCTTTTTATGGTGGTTTCCCTAATGGGGGGTGGGGGTGGGATGTGGATGTCTAGGGTGATTTGCTTGTGGTCGGATCTGACCAATGATGAATTGACCTCTGGTATGGAACACCAGTTGCTCATGTTGGTAATGACCAGGCCTAGGATATTGCTGCCCCTGGTGGGGGTGTGGATAAGTTGATCCAAGGCATTGGAATTTATGAATTCCAGAGGACGTTGAGCACAAGAGTTGGTACATGAGTAGTTTTCCCAGTTAATGGTGGGGTAGTTGAAATCACCCATTATTAGGCGGTTAGGTTGTACCCTAATATTTTCCAGTGTATCAAGAAATGAGGAGTGGGAATCCTGGGGCATGGTGGGGGATCTGTAGCAAGCTACAATTTGCATTGCGGTCTTGCCCAGAGTTAGTTGCACTTGGATAATCTCAGATGCATTATGCTAAGCAACTAGCCTGGAGGTGTGGATATCCTTAATGAATATGGGCACGCCTCCACCTTTAGTGCTTCGGTCCAGTTTAGGTGGCCAAAAGGTGTGGTATGAATTATAGCCTGGTAATGCAGGGGTGCTCTCTGGAGCCTTGAACCAGGTCTCTGTCACTGCACAGATGTTGATGTTCTCCATTTTAAGGAGTGCCTGGAGTGAGTGCATTTTGAGGTTTAGACTTCTAGCATTAAGTAGCATTACCCTCAGATTTTGCTTGCTTGTACCTGTTACAGTGGTGAATTTGTCATTTGAATCTTGCCTAAAAATGGCACTATAGGGGTGGCAAGAGCCTTAGCCAGTATCCAGAATCCCAAGGGCGACAGGTGCAGGCCATCTCTGGCAAAGCATCGTGGTTTGTCGATCATGTCATCCCAGGCAGACAGATACTGGATCCCCTAAGAATGACACCAGAAGCTTAGACAATTGTTGAAGTCAATCATTTTGTCCTTGTACTGTGGTATCATTCTGGGTGATGGCAGGATGTTACTCAGGGCTAGGGTCATACCTGCCTGGGATACAAGATCAGAAAGATCCTCCATGTCTCTTTTCATGTAGCCCAGGGAGGTACGTCTCAGATCATTCACACCAACATGGACAATGACAGAGTCATATTTGTACTTGCTGTGGAATGACCAGAGTGCATGCGTTATGTGGCAGATCCTGGCACCTGACAGGCAGCTGACAGTAACATTCTCCTTGTTTAGCCTGGTGAGTGGAACATCAGTGTGCCTGACTATAGAGTCACTTATGACTAGAGTGTTGAGTACGTTGTTATGCCTTATGGGCTGGGGATGAGTGGCACACTGAGTTTGTAGGCTATGTGTCATTTGGGTTGTGTTGGGGGGTGGAGGTTGCTTGCGTTTCTGCTTTGAAGGTCCCTGTTGCTTGAGTAGATTTTTTTTTTGAGCGCCTCCGTGAATGTAGGTGTATGTTTTGTGTTTCTATGTGTGTGTTTTTTTATGTAGGTTTTATGGGACTATCTGATGAGTGTGGTGCAAGTGTTTACCTTCTCCTCTTGACTGTCTAGTCCAGTCTTGGGTGAAGAGAGCTTTGCTTACAGTTTGGTTATATAAGTGCATCTCTCATAGGTTTTAGTGTTGGGTGGTAGAAGGACAGGGTTGTCTGTGCACATGAGGCAATTGCTGCATTACCCCAAGATTCCCAGATTCATCAGGTAGACAGGCGAAAACACTGGGAGCTGACCCATAGACATACCTGGATAGGTGCTTATTTATAAAGTACTAAAAACTGTTTTCCTCTAGACAATTCATGAAAGTTGAGTGCTGTAGTAATTTGTAGCTTATTTAGTACTTACAATGAGTTCTGAACAAGTGCTGAGCTCAAAGAAACAGATTTGAGAGCTGAAACTAGAAAACTGGCTAGTTATTAGGAACAAAATTAAGCTAGAAGGCTTCCTTCCAACACAGAAAGGCTTGGGGGATCAGAAGCTTACAACCAGTCCTGGATACAGCAAATCTGTATCTGGACTAGACAACTTATAGGAAAGGCAGGAAACAAGCTTAGAAAATATATATATATTTTTTGTAAAGTGTAAAGGGGAAAGGAGGAGCAGAAGCTAACTTGGTTGGCCTTCTCAAACGTTCTTCCTAGAATAGGTAGAATGAGGTAATGACACTAGAGTGAGTGGAGTGTCCCAGATCAAATTTACAGTAGGGGCGGGCAACTGCAAAGCCACAAAGTATAAAAAAAGGATACCAAGAGAGAAGGAGGGTGGGAAACAAAAATCAGAACAAACAAACCCAACCAGGTGCTTAACAATTGTAGAAAAGTCTACTTAATACCTCACACACAGTGAGTAAAATAAAAGTGCTATAAATAACTCAGAAATAAGCAAAAAACAGGATACTTAATGTTATATATCACAGATTAGTTAGCTCAGAGCCCTTCCTCTGACTTCCTCCGATTAACTCAGTGTGAAATGGCAGAAACATTCGCAAGTTAACTTCTGAAGAAACAAAGTCGAAACCTGAAACAACTTTAAAAAAGCTTGAAAGAACCAGTGAGGTGCTTACTCCAAGGCATAGTCCAGGCAACCCCAGTTAGCCAATGACCACAAACAATTCACTCTCACTGAAATGCTATACTGGCCTTGGCTAAGCTATGATGGCTTGGGACATGTGCTCAGACACACAGTCTCTACTAACAAACAACTAGGCCCAAAACACATGCCTGGTTATCGACAATGCTACACTACCAACACTACTTAGGTAGAAAAAACTGCAGAAATGTTTAAACAGATAAAGGATCAAGGAGACTCTAGAGAATGCTTTTAAATGCAAACAAGTTATATGATACACTCCTAGCAGGAAATCAGAACAAACAAACCCAACCAGATGCTTAACAATTGTAGAAAATTCTAGTTAATACCTCACACACAGGGAGTAAAATAAAAGTGCTATAAATAACTCAGAAATAAGCAAAAAAACAGGATAATTAATGTTATATATCACAGATTAGTTAGCTCAGAGCCCTTCCTCTGACTTTTAGTTACAAACCTCTGTTTTTTCCCAGTTGTTTATTATGTCAGGTCTATCATAATTGCCATCATCATCATAATCAGCCCCCTTTTTCCCCTTTCTGTACAAGATCAGGACATCTCATTAAATTCCAACATCTTTCCCCATTCAGTACTACTGTATTACCTTCTTCTACAGTTATGGCTTATTGTTGCAGGTCTTCTCTCACATGATTCATCCATTAGTTGAAATGTTCATTTCTCCTAGTCTTTTTCTTATCTCTCCCACATCTTCTTCACCTAATTGTCTTCTGCTTTCCTGAACATGGTGACCACACCACTATATCTGTTCTACCTGACCTTTTCTGCAGATGGTTTTGATTTAATTGTATTTATTGTTTAGGACTACACAATCAAATGTGTTAGCCTTTTCTGTCTTTATTTACTGTACTATTGCATTGTTTAGCCTGTTTCAGCAACAAAAGAAAAAATATATACTATCTTGTTTGCTCGTTTCCCACCTTTTCTAGCCAGTCCATATCCCAGGCCTTGCTTGTCTCAGGACTTTATTTTCTGTGCTCAGAGCTATCCAGACCTTGCTGTGGCAGAGGGAAGTCCTACTGCCTACCAGTGGGACTGGTGCGCATTGTACTGCCTATCTAACGCTAGAGGAGTGGTTTCCAGCTCTGAAATTGTAATTTTATTAGGCTTTTTGGGCTGATTTCTATCCCTTTCAACTTTCTGGCTTAAAAACGCATGTGTTTGCACATTTTTCACATCGTGCAGCACTATGAGACTACAGTTAAACTATTCCAGGTGCCAGAAAGTCTGCTCTTCAAATTTTCCCTTAAAACTAGCTGGTTTCTCAGTAGTAGCACTAAAATCTGAACCCCTTTGACTAGCACTTGCTCTGGAACCTGCTGGAAAGCACTAGGAAGCCTGAAACTGATACAAGCACTCTGCTCTCCTTGTCAATAAGGAGAAATTAATCATAGGCACTAAACAGCCTACAATTGCAAAGTACCTTGCAAAGTTAAGGGAAAACAGCTCTTAAACCTTACAAAAAAGCACCTAAACAGGCATGTCCAAGGGTCAGCTTCCGGTGATTTCTCCTGCCCACCTGGTGAATCTGGGCATACTGGAGCAATGCGGCAACTGCCTCATGTACACAGACAATCCTATCCTCCTACCACCCAAAACTAAAACCTACTTGAGATGCACTTACATAGCCAAAGTGTAAGCAAAGCTCTCTTGGGTCAAGACTGTGCTAGACAGTCAAGAGGAGAATGCTAACACCTGCATTACACCTCTAGCAACTCATAGCCCTTCAAAACCCACACCATCAACTCCCACACATAGCAACACTAAACCCACATATGCGGAGGCCCTTAACATTAACCTGCCCAAGCAATAAGGACCTCCGAAGCCGAAACGCAAACAAACACCAGTCACAACCAAAGTGACACATAGCTCACAACACCAGCCCCTAAGGCAAGACAATGTACCCAACACTTTAGTCATAGGTGACTCTATAGTCAAGCACACTGATGTCCCACTCACTAGGATGAACAAGGAGAAAATTACAGTCAGCTGCCTGTCGGGTGCCAGGATCCGTCACATATGGCATGCACTCAAGTCACTCCACAACAAGAACAAATACAACTCTGTCATTGTCCATGCTGGAGTAAATGACTTGAGACGTACCTCCCTGGACTACATGAAAAGAGACACGGAAGAGCTCTTGGATCATGTGACCCAGGCAGGTATGACCCTAGCCCTGAGTAGCATCCTGCCTTTGCCCAGAATGATACCACAGTATAAGGACAAAATGATTGACTTCAACAATTGACTAAGCTTCTGGTGTCATTCAAAAGGGATCCAGTATTTGTCTGCCTGGGAAGACATGATCGACAAACCACGATGCTTTGCCAGAGATGGTCTGCACCTGTCACCCCTGGGATTCAGGTTACTGGCTAAAGCTCTTGCCACCCCTACAGTGCCTTTTTTAGGCAAGGTTCAAAGGATAAAACCACCACTGTAACAGATACAAGCATGCAAAATATGAAGGTAATGCTACTCAATGCTAGAAGTCTAAACCTCAAAATGCACTCTCTCGAGGCACTCCTAAAAATAGAGAACATCGATATCTGTGCAGTGACTGAGACCTGGTTCAAGGCTCCAGAGAGCACCCCTGCAATACCAGGCTACAATTCTTACCACACTTTTTGGCCACAAAACCAACACTGAAACACTAAAGGTGGAGGAGTGTCCATATTCACCAAGGATATTCACATCTCCAGGATAGTTGCCCAACACAATGCATCTGAAATTCTCCAGTTGCAACTAACACTAGGTAAGACTGCAATCCAAATTGTAGCTTGCTACAGATGCCCCACCATACCCCAAGATTCTCACTACACCTTCCTAAACATACTGGAAAATATTAAGATACAACCAAACACTCTAATACTGGGTGATTTCAACTACCCTGCCATTAATTGGGAAAACTACTTGGGTACCAACTCCTTTTCCCAGTGGTTCTTGGAATTCATAAATTTCAGCGCCCTGGATCAACTAATCCATTGTCCCACTAGGGGCTCCAATATCCTAGACCTGGTCATTACCAACATGGGAGATAGATGCTCCAAACCAGTGGTCACCCCCTCATTGGTCAGGTCTGACCATAAGCAAATCACCCTTGACATCCCCATCCCACCCCCACCCCCCAGTAAGGAAACCTCCTTAAAAAACTTCTCCAAAGCCAACTTCATGCTACTGAAGTCAGAAGTGACAAAACTTCACAACACCCACGCAGACAGGATCTGGAAGTTCGACTGCAGAATCCTACACTAAGGCACTGTACGAGCACATCCACTCGTGCATGAATCGTGCCATGCCAAATAGAACCAAGATGCTCTTCTCCAAAAAAAGGAAGCCAATCTGGTGGTCCCCTGCTATAAACAAACTATACAACAGAAGGAAGAAACTGTTGCAGAAAAGAGGAAAATCCCAGGATGCAAAAAACTCCCTCATCAGCCTCAGTAAGAAGCTGAGATCCCTCATAAAATCCTCAAAAGCTAGTTACGAAAATAAAATTGCCAAAGATTCCAAAGACAACCACAAGGCATTCTATAGTTATGTCAAGAATCTAAATGGCAATGCTCAGATCTGCTCTGAGCTACAACAGAATGGCATTAAATATACTGATCCCAAGGATATTGCCAATATCCTGGCAGATCGATTTAGTGCCAACTTCACTCCCCTCTCACCCCCTAAAGCACCCATCTCAATACCAAAAGATTGCCAAATTCCGATAATCACAGCCACACAGGTAGAAACAGCACTCTCCAAAGCTAAGAATACAGCATCCATGTGACCAGATGACATCCCAGGCTGTGTACTACATGAACTATAAAATGAACTGGCACCCCACCTAAGTGTCATGTTTAATCATAGCGTCACCTCAGGCTTCGTGCCCAATGAGTGGTTCACAGCTACATTTATCCTGCTCCACAAGGGAGGATCCGCCTTGGATCTTGGGAACTACCATCCCATCAGTCTGACAAGCCTGATCTGCAAGGGCATGGAATGCATTATCATGGAACTTATAAACAAAGACATTGGCAACCTTCAAACACTGGACCCCACCCAGTTTGGGTTTGTGAAGGGCCAATCTTGTCTCCTGAATCTGATTGACTTCTTTGAATCGGTCTTCAGAGCTGTGGATGAGGGTAAGGCAGTCCACACAGCCTATCTGGACCTCGCCAAGGCCTTTGACACCATCCTCCACTCTGGAATCATAGATAAACTTACTAAGCTGGGCATAAATCCCTACGTCACTCGATGGGTTGCCAGCTGGCTTACTGACAGAACCCAGACTGTAAAAGTAGCCGACTCCAAATCCAGCTCCAGACAAGTGACAAGTGGAGTACCTCAGGGTTCAGTCCTGGGACCACTCTTGTTTGGCATCTACTTCTCTGAAGTACAGGCCAACACTAAGGGACTCTGGCTAACAAAGTTTGCAGATGACTGCAAACTGGGAGCCATTATTGAATCCCCAAATGATGTGGATATTCTAAAAAAGGGCCTTACAGAAACAGATGCCTGGTGCCAGAGCCATGGGCTCAAGCTTAATGCCAAGAAATGTATAGTTATCCCCTTTGGAAAAAAAACATGTACCTATGAACTACCACATAGGTGGGAAGACACTAAACATCGAAAGTGTGATGAGAGACTTAGGGACACAAGTGGACAGTGGTCTCACTTTCAATAACAACATCACCACAGCAGTCAGGAAATCCTTCTATGTGGCACACCTCATCACTAAGGACTTTTCATCCAGAAAAAAGGAGGTCATTGTCCCACTGTACACATCCCTCATTAGACCCATTATAGAGTATAATGCCCCATTTGGTATGTACCTCACAAGACATCTGCAACAGCTGGAAAGGCCACAGAAATACCTCACTAAAAGAATCACAGGCCTAAAGCAGATGCCATATGCTGACCATCTAAAAAAACTCCAGCTATACTCTGTGGCATATCGTCTACTCAGAGGCGATCTCTGCTTAACATACAAGGCCATGTCAAACCCTGAGCTGTTGGACATGCTCCACTTAAAGAAATCCCAATCCCTCAGAGCCACACGCTCCAGGGATCTAAACCTTATCATCACAATGAACTAAACATGCTGTAGGGATAGGTTCCTGACCCAGAGACTCCCCATACTCTGGAATAGACTGCCCACACATGTCAAGCAGAGCACCTCATTGGCCTCTTCAAAAGGAACCTTGATGATTGGATGGGAGATAAGAAATTCACCCCGGGAATCATGTCAGTCACCCTGCTAGACAGGGGCCCAGAGAAGTAAATATTGTGGGAAAGAATTTCCAGGGAATTGTTATGGCTAGGCTTGCATAGGTCTTAGGGCTGATAGCCTAGTACCAACCTATGAACCTATGAATCTATGGTGCTAATTTGACTTTAGCAATTATATTCTAATGTCTTTGTCTGCCTGATGGTGTGCATCCTACCACCAATCATAGTCACTTCATAACCATCATCTCATATTTCTTCAATTACTCTGCCTTCACTGCCCAGGTTTCTGTGAAAAAACAAAGTACTGGACACACTACTGTTTTATATTCCTTACTTTTCAGTTTTTTTGGCATTCTTCTGTCGCATATTACTCCTGACAGTCTTTGACAATTTGCTGCAGTACCTCACATTCTAGGTTTGTTTGATCTCAATCAGGCTTCCCTTCTCTTCAACTATTATTGCCAGACATTCATGTGAGGGTAATCCAAAATTTGTGCTTTCCCTATCACCATGTTTTCAAGTATTGCAAGCTAATTGGATTCTGGTATCAAGCATGGTCGCTTTATATATTCAAAAACAGGTTTACTACCAGGTGAGAATAACATGTTCTCTTACACACAAGCGTGAGAATCTGATTACAGAAACTAACTTCTTTTCTCAAAATCTCTGTCTTTTAAACACATTATTTCAACTTGATGACCTCTTTCTACAATTTCTTTAGACATGCACAGTATCAGATTTAAAGCTTTGTGTAACATTTTACTCTTGACTGGATTTCAGTGTATCACTGGACCCATGGGTTTAACTGACCTCATGTGACTGCACTCATCTAAATGGTTTACTTCAGACATTAGGCATATAGGTTTGACACAGCTTTTGTGTTTGCACTCATCCAACCAGCCTGTTAATGGAGTCTATGATTTCTGTATCTGGTTAAAGACTATGGTTCAGATAGTGGACATATGAGTTTACCATTTCTGCTCATGGGTAAAAGCTTTCAAGAAGCAGACTTGCTCTTTCCATATTACTTAGTATAACTGGAAAGGACTTTTCCCTGGATTTAAATTACTTTCATTTATTTGGTAGAGGAAAGAAGCAGATTCATACTACTGACCCACATCATTCATCATGTGTACATCAAGTAGACACTGCTTGTCTTTCAGCATTTCTGGATTTACCTCCTCCCATATAGTGTACTTTGTTCATGAGGCCAAAGCCTTCAGCAGGTAAATACTAGCATTTATAAGTAAATGTAAATAGTAAACATTAAAAGGTGACGTTTATTGCTGTTATAAAAATAGGATATTTAAAAATATGTTTTGTTATGTTTTAGAAGTCAACTAGATACTAATATTATCACCTTGTCCAGGAGATGAGTAGTGGTTTTCAATGTGAGCATAAAGATTCAACATGCTCTGCATATCCATATCAGTCTGTGCACGTACACAGATCCTGTCTCAATAATCTGACAAAGCATATGCACATTTTCATATGTGTATGTACTTATGTTTTTTCCTATGTATATTTGCATATGCATGCTTGTGAGCTACTTTATTTATGCGAACATCTATGTGAGCATGTGTGCATGCATGAGTGTTTGTATTTTGTTTGTGTGTGTGTGTGTGTGTGTGTGTGTGTGTGTGTGTGTGTGTGTGTGTGTGTGTGTGTGTGTGTGTGTGTGTGTTCATGCTTATATGTAGGAGTGAATAAATTTACTTTTCCAAATGCATATGGGCATCCCAGTTGTGGTAGTCTATTTCTGGTTATTTTGAGTCTATTTTGCACTTGTTATTTTGGGAAAGGTTGATCTCTATGAGCTTGCTGCCACTAAAGTAATGTCAGTAAGATCTAATTTGCTTCAGAAAGTGATGACCAGTTTTCAGGTGGTAACCCAGTTTTCACACTAGAAAACTAACAAACCAGACAGATGCATTTTTTAATAATTTAAACATGCTGCTAAATAAGAAAGATCAGCAACTTTACCAGCCTGAAGGGAAATTAGCAATGGGTATGCTGATCTGTCTATATTAACCTAAGATCTATGTTCCTGTGCTTATTTTTAATAGCCTGATCTCGGTATATTTCAAATAATTAATGTTATTTCAGCACTCATGCTCAGCACTTTTCTATATAGTTTTTACTTGTTCTGCCTAAACCCAAACTAAGGTTGACAGAGTTGAATAAAATATAGCGTAAGCCAAGAAAGAATGCAATGTATTATTTTAATGGCATTATTTGTATAAACAAGACTGGAGACATTAATCGTTGAATAACCACATAATATTTATTATTAAGCCACAATTTAGTGCTCTGTTATTCTCTTATTCTGCACTTAATAATGCAGTGTGAACAAACAATGTTTTGCTGCTTGTTTGCCCAGAGACACTTCAAAGACAAAACAAGATTTTTGTACCACAGTTTCTAAAGAGTTAATAAGCCACAGTTACTGTGAAACTGCCAATTATGTCTGACCTTTCTTCTGTTTAAGATAATAATCAGAAGTTTCAGGCCCAACTAGATACATCACATGAGAAAAGTAACCAGATTAAATAAGAAATGTCAAATGTAGACTCGATGAAATGTTAAGGTATTTCAGATAGCATTTTAACCCCCCCCCCACCAATTAAAAATAAAGTAATCCAAAATACTTTATTTTCTGAAAATCTGTACCAAGAAACAAATAGTCATGGAAAGACAATGAGTTTGTACATCCAAATAGCCTCCTATATGGCACATTGTCAAATGTCTTTACAGAGACTTTACAACTAGATGTCATGAAAAAGGTCAAGTACCTTTATATTTAAAATAAATTTCATTTAAAGAAATAGCACACTTCAGTACTGGGTGGTGCTATGTGAAACCCAGTCAGTGTCATTATAAGTTTGTTCTAGACATACTTTGCTCTCCTAACAAGCAACATACATCAAATTGCTAGACTACTGTTTCACAATATGATTTATCATCTTGTAAATCAGAAATGAATGTTCATTTCAGTAAGTAGTTTTGCAGTTAGGCTGCAACCACCCACACTCTTGATGCTGCGACTTTTGCCTATATTCCAGTTACAAAATAGCCTAACTTCAGAGGTGCACTAACACTGACAAAGTTAGTACTACGTTCCCTTTACACCAAGACAAAGCAACCTCAAGAGTTAATACAGGTCATTTTTGGAGTTGCAGGTTTGATATCCTCACAGTGGGAATACAAGGAGGTACAAGCCTTAGAAAAATATTGACTATTTTCCTGTAGTGCATGGAGCAAGGTGATTATGCTCCAATATCCAGAAAACCACAAATCAGTTAAGTGATTCAAAAGTGCAAAATCCGATCTTAACAACCTCTTGCTTCAGTTGTTAAGATAAGGTATTGTGCTAGGCAGTTACATCTGCCACTACTGACCAACAAACAAAGGCAGTAGAACAAAAAAACAAGTTTGTTTTGCCTGCTGATTGTTCCAGTACTATGTCCCTGAGAGTGTGTTCCTGCCTTTCTGACATTGCTCACTAAGTGCTTTACAGCTTTAAAAGCTGATAAAACACTTAGCGCTTTTTCTGTAATTAGTAGTACAAGGAGCAGATAAAGCTTTACTCTCGAGGTGAATTTCTTGGCATCCATGTCTCAAATACATACTTAGCAGGTAATGATCAGTGACTTGCTCACAGTTCTCTATGTTAGCAGTACTCTAATACCTTAATGGAAATTCATGCAGTGGAACAAGCTAGTCATGAACTGGGCATCAGTAATCTGATTGCTGCAATTACAGTGATTTCTTCCATTCCTATAGATTCATATCATCAGAACCCTTTGGTGATTCATCAAGCTAAGTGTTTTTTTTTTTTTTTTAATATTGCATACAGGAGTTTAATGAAAGATACGGTGCATGCAAGGCATTGTTCGGACAAGAATTGCAAAGCATCACGTCATGTTGTTAGTAGTTTCAAGTGAAACACTGAATTTGTAAGAGATTGGAATCATGTTTTCCAAGAAGAAATTCTGAAGCACCAGGGTGAAGCGCTTTATTGAATGACAATTTAAAAGAAACAGTTTTTAAGACTATATCGTTAAGAGGTTTGTTGGCTTACTATCTTAGCTCTTGACTAGTATCAGCCTAGTGAGTTATAAAATATTTACTGCAAATAGAAGTTTTGTAGGGGGGAGGGGATGAAGAAAGAATCATAACATAACCCCTCTGTGTTAAATAGTACAGTGATGTTGGCATGACATGGCTCTTCAGGGACTTGGTATGCACAAGTGTCAACATAGCACAGTAATACCAGGAACAATGCTGTAGGCTCAAAAATGGCAGTAACGTGCAAATGAGCTGACCACACTATAAGTGATCACATGATGTGGGTACATTTTCATGCAGGTATTGTGTCCGCTGCTGACAGTGTTCACACGAGCATTAATGTGCCTCATAGCTTCATATAGACAAAGCCAGGAGCCCATACAATAGCTTCACAGCATAGTGCCAAAGATTTTATTGGATAAATGGAAGGAAAGGGGAAGATAGTCCAGTCAGAAATGGGGAAAAGAAGCAGATGAGGACACAGAAGGGAAATATGGGTGGGGAAGAAGGGATTTTTTTTAACAAATGCTCCGTTTGTGTATGTGTGTTTTTTTAATGAAGAATGGTGGAGGGGATGATAGCACAGTGAAGGTGTTTGTAGGGGAGCTACAGGGAAAGGAATGGGAAGATGACATAAAATGCAGTCTGATAGGAGAGGAGGCACATGTGGAGACAACAATGGAAAGATACATTAAAAAGAGAGAGGATGGCTAGTGATGGAGGCTACTTCCAAACAGATGATGAGGTGAGACATGATAGGTGGGGAAGACAATGATGGGGAATAGTGAGGAATGAGGAAGATCTGCCAAGCTGGTCCATAGTGGGACCCACCCAGAATTCAATCAACTTCAGAGGCTGACATCATCTACAGGCTCTACCTCTTTTGCCCAATGAATGGGACCAGCCATTTACATGACTCTAACAACCACATAAGGAAGGTCTCCAGGAAGCAAATATCGAGATTTATCATAATGGTTAAGGTGTTTACCTCACATAAACAATGCACAGAGTTTGATGATCATCTTTCTTTGAAAGGGTAATTGCTTAAAATGGCCCTTAAGTGAAGCTAGCCTAGTTATTACCTATGAAACTATGAACATATGAACATTAGACTGAAGGTCCATGCTGGTCCTCACATGCTGCTGCACCTCAGATCAGGTGATAAGGATGCCCATGTTGAACCACTCTCTGATGAGAAGCCTAGGCCTCCAAGCAGAGAAGCAGCATCAGAGGCCACCAGTGAGCCTTGAAGGTTACCTTCCACAGTGTTAACTTCCTTTCTTTGTAGAGAGGTGGGCCTGGTGTCTGCTGGTTCTTCAACAGTTAGCAAAGTGAATGGTGAACAGTGCAGTGGCCTCCACCTTACATTTGCCTGTGCAACAGCTGCAACTTCAGAAAAAGCATATATGTAGAGAAAAACAAAATCAACAAACTGACATACAGAAATAAATGAAAAATTAAAAGAAATATATTAATACAAATGATTAGTTATATGTGGTACTGTTCATTAAAATGGTACCTGAAATTGAGAAAAGGAAAGCAACAAACATATTACAAAGTCAGTGGAATACTGACAATAACAGAAAAACTCTTTTTTGTGGGGGCAGGCTCCCCTGGACTATCCACACTCCATGCTAATTATATATATATATATATATATATATATATATATATATATATATATATATATATATATATATATATATATATATTAACTATGATCCATAGGAAAGGCTGCTGGCAATAACTCTATTTGAGTGAATGCTTGCTCATATTAGAGTTCACTTTTTTAAACCAGGAAAAAGTGTTCTCTCATATAAGTGCTCACTCTTTTATATATATATATATATATATATATATATATATATATATATATATATATATATATACATATTGTTTTTTTTACAGTTACAGCATTTCATTTATACATGGCATGGTTTATTACACTATTACATTAAATGGAGGAAAGACAAAAATAACAACAAAGCCAATTAATACGCAAGCAGTGAGGAGGAACAAAAACAGAAATACAACTGCTCAGTGATACAAACTCTTGAAACAATGAAAAGCAGAAAGCAAATAGTAATAAGCTGAAAATATTCCTGCCAAGAGTTGACAATTACAGCTACAGATGTTAGGCCTATTGTGCAGTATCAATGTAAAAATAGTTTGTTTACAATAAAATTGTGACACCCCTATCCTCTTCTTCTCATTGGGGGAGTAGGTCTGGATAAAGTCTTGTAATGCCACTTTACTTATACCAGCACTGCTCACCATATTGGATGATACTAGAGACATCATTCATTGCCCTTGTAAGCTGGTGCTTGACATCCACTTTATAAAGAGGGCCCTCATTGTCCCCATACAGGCACTCCTTATGATCCCTATATAGCAGATGTAAAGAGATCTTGCACTCATTGCTGCACCAGACAGGATTCCCGCCAAAGACTAATACTGCTGAGGCCATGTTCATTCTTCATGTCAAGACCAGAATCTAAAATGGTATCTGGGTGTATGGTTACACAGTTCATACATCATGTGATGCACATTGACAAAACAACAGAGTAGTGCATTGCCCATCTATAATAATGTGATGAACATGGTCAGTAAGTAGCACAATGCACAATGCAGAGTATCATTGGCATGACCAGGGTTCTTAGGCCAATACACCATATGTGACCCCCCAGCCCATGCATAAGCAGAAACAGGCAATATAACAGTGTGTGGGGGTTCTAATGCATTACAGTATCAGCACAATTCATAGACATTCACACCAAAGTATCTCATTAGCATAATAACTAGTGTGCATGGCCAATTTATTGCAATAAAAACTGTGATCACCATAGTGCAGAAGACAGCATTATAGTAAGCAATATAGAGAGTCAGAAGAAAGTGGATATCACAGCATATTGCCACACAGGGAAATTGACAGCATACAGGATAAATGACAATGGACCACAGGCCTGCGGTCAGTAGTTAAGGGGGCATTGCAGCAGTAGGGAGTTGTCACACAGTAGTGGTGTACATGTGATAACACTGCACAAGCCATGACAGAGGACTGACAAGTTGGGCACCAAACCTATTAGAGCAAAGGGAATCTGCAAAACAGGCTGCAGTCACATGGGTGAGGATTTTGTGAGAGGGAACTGGGAACTGGTAGGCCAGCTTTCATTGCAAAAGGGGGGTCCACAAATTAACAGGGAACAGAGGGCACAGAAATCTTCAGCAACAGTCCTGACATGTAGGTGTCTACACACTGTGCCATATGTACACAGAAACAATGACATGCTACAAGGGATGGTGGGCTTCTATACACCGGGCACAGACTGTGCCATTAGCACATGTATGTGGGGCAGCAATCATGGCTTTCATGCCTGCAACTGCCACAGTATGGAACAGTATAATAAAAGTAACCCTTAGCAGCAAACAGGGCCATCACCCTCATAAGGGTGCTAGGGACAGGGTGGAAGCAAATGTTGGCTGACATGAATTGTCATGCATACACACATTGACAAACATATAACCAACAGGTATTGATATCCTAGCATGGAACCAATGGAATGGGATCAGCTAAAGAAGTTCACCATGCAACAGGCAGATGTGCTACTACAGGCCATATGCACACAGGACATACATATCCTTATGAAAGGTAAAAGTGGCAGGACTTCTGAATGCAGGAGTGACAGTGACTGGTGCAGCACATAAATGCCGTGGAGGCTATCATGGCAGGGCAACACTATAGGTGTATTGCAGGAGTCATCAATATGAAACTGTAAGCAAGGATTGAGGTACAGGAAATTGGCAAAGACAGGATGACCACTGGGGATAGACTACTAACATAGTGGCATCTTACAGAGATGGTAGAGTTCCTGGTATTTCTCACTGGGCAAAGTGAGAAAACCTTGTGTCTTGAATGTGGGAGCTCATTTCATGAGGATTACCCAAGTATCTCTAGAAGATGGCCATGTTAGTAGTGCCACATGCCATTCCTGTAGGACATTAACTTGCACCTGTGCATGGTCTGGTTACACAAACACATATGTATTTATGCCATCCAGGTACATCAGGGTTACATCAGTGATAGCTTGAATCACAAGATATCTGTTTCCTCATAAACTTTATATACGATTAGCATGTAGTAGTCTATACACTATATGGTTGTGGGAATTATTGATATGTACCAGCAATGCCACAGATATTGTATCTGTAAGTATTCACAGGTATCCCTGGGAGATGATCCAGCACAGATATCAGCACATGCCTGATATCACCATTGAATAACAATGATGAAAGCTTGTACATAACACAATCTGATGACATAATATGCTGCCATCAATGCTAATAGTGTAGGCACTCTCACATCATCCACAGGTTATGAGGCTATGGAGGGCCAGGATAAACCTTGAGCATTGCTTACGCTCAGCAATGGGCATCTCATGCATGTCATCTTCACTCTTGCAACTGAGGTCCAGCTACCACAGACACTAAGAGAGGGCCAGACTGCCACTAAAATGCATTCACACAGCATAAGGGAGAAGTGTGTAGTTGACCATTACTGCAATGAATCTCAAACATTCCCTGAATTTGGCATTACTCTTGACATCTGTCAAAGGATGTGCAGGTCAATAATCCAGGCACAGACATCCATTAATTACACAATATCATGAATTTTGTTGTTGTTGCCAAGTGTGCTCCATGGCCTGTGTGAAGGTCTACAATTGTTGCATGGACAGAAGAACATTGTGCAACACACAACAATTGATAGACTATAGGGACCTGGGGCTGACAGACTTGTTGAGAGCAACTGGTGACCTAATTCTCATCTATTCATGTATTTATTCAGAAGCTGGGAACTGGTCACCAAAGTTATGCTAGAGGACAGATGCACATTGCATTATCATGTTTTTATTTAGCTTGTATGATTCCCATGCTTTCTAGGCTGTTTGACAATATCATCATAACATTTTGCATATTTTATTTATTTTTTTATTTTATTTTATTTTACATTTGTTGACCGGGCTAGTCTAGCTGGATATATTTCCATTTTCAGTAGAGGCCCGGGGAGAAAAACTCCACACAGATATACAAAGTATAAAATATTGTTACATGGGAAAAAAGGAATACAAAACAAAATAAAAATAAAAACAGGTAGATTTACATTCTTGAGATAAAAACACTTGAGAAAAGTTCCAATATATAGAGTAAAGTTTAAGAGAGCTAGATCAGAATATAATACAGTAAGAGTTATGTACCATAGATAAAAACACTTGTGAAACAGTACAGTGAGCAGAATATAGCTTAAGACAGCTCAAAACAGAATAGTAAGAGTTATATACAGTAGATCATATGAGGTAGTAATATTTAAAAGCTAAGATTATTAGAGTTTGAATAGGGTCAGTCTAATTTACAAGTCAAAAGCATGTAAAGGTTTGGAAGTATGGCAAGAAGAGGAAGAAAGAGGGGTGAAGAAGATGGTTAGTCAGAGTTACTACAAGGGCATAGCCAGTGCATTTGAAGGTATTTTCTAAGGTTTTGTTTAAAGAGTGGTAAGGATGTAGTTAGAGTTAGTCCAGTGGGTAGTAGGTTCCAGTGTTTTCCTGCTGTGTTGGTAAATAGAGTCACCAGCTGTATTATTAGACTTTGTTAAACTGGCAAGAGGTTTGCTAGAAGAACGTAGGGAGTTCAGATTATTATATGGGACTATAAGTTTTGAGAGTATAGGGGTATTATTGGGCTGGTAAAATAACTTGTGGGCAATTGTGAGTTGGGGGATAATCAGATGGTTTTGGAATTCGAGCCAATTTAGTTGTCTAAGATTAGTACAGTGATGGGTTCTGAAGGGATTGCCAGTAGCAAATCTGGCGATATTATTATAGGAGGTTGCTAATTTGTTAAGGTTGGTTTTCTTAAGGTTGGTAAATATAGGTGAAGCATACAGGAGGGTTGAGATTAGATGGGAGTGGGCAATTTTGGCTCTGGCTGCTGAGGTTAAAAAGGGTTTTATTCTGTACAAGGAGCCTATTTTTCTGTTTACTGTTTTAATGGTGTTGTTTATATGGTAATCAAATGAGAGATTAATATCAATGGTTATACCTAGAAGTTTAGTGGTAGTATCAGGGAGAATAACAGTTCCATTATTTGATGAGATTGAAAAGTCTAATGGGGAAGACCTAGTGGTGGGTGTAAAGAGAAGGAGTTTTGTTTTTTTAGCATTGAGAAGGAGACAGCGTTTGGTAAACCATGTTTCTACAGTGTTGAAGACATCTTGAGTAAGAGAATATAGTTCAGATTGAGAGGTAGATGAGCATATGTAACAGGGATAATTTTCTGAGATTTTTAACTCCAAAATGAAGACTGCCCAAGTGGTAATTACCCATAATCCTTTTTACGTAGTTGGGATTTCCTTAACTTTGACCTCAACTAAGTATGACAATCCAATAAACTCTTTGCAAAGTCTAGTGAGGTACGTGACATTTTTATTTTTATTTTTTGTTTCACAGACTCCAGTATAAACATCAAGCCTTAACATCCCAGCTTCAGATGGTGCACACTGCTCCAGAGATGGCATCAGTATCCATACTGAATACAGCTACCAATGTCCCAGGTCATGAGCACTCCTTGGGATGTGACCAGTGCTACTGCAGTTATAGCTTGGGCACACACCACTGGCAAAGTCAATCAGGGCTCTGCAGTTCAGTGCAATCTCATGTCCCTATAGCCCAGCTGTGATACCCTTGTTCATTTGTTACCATTCTGGCACTCATTTGCATGTCATTATGCAGTCATTTTCTTGCAATGCATGATGGAGTATTTTACAACTACCAAAATCTTGCTACATGCATCTCTGAATCACCCACACCATGACTATCATGGCTTAGGTTCATTGGTTCATAGGTGTTTACTAGGCTAACGACCATAAGAGCCTTTTTAAGCCTAGTCATGCACCCCAAATCTCTGACATGTTCTACTACCCCTGATAAGTATAAGCAAGGGCTTGGGAGGTGAAACATTTAGAAGCAGGAGCCTGGCAGATGAATTTTTTGCAGGCTGGTTGTGTCCATTAGACACATAGGTACCTAACCAGGGATGAATTTCCTGTTTCCCATCCAATTGTCCAAGTTACATTTGAATTGGGTTAGGGAGGAACTCTGCTTCACATGGATGGGGATCTTGTTCCAGAGAAGAGGAAGTCTCTGAGATACTTGCCTATCTCTCCAGCAGGTCCTATTTATATCATAGGCAAGGTTAAAGGCTTTAGAACAGGTAATTCTGGTGTTGTTTGTTTTGTGGATATCCAGGATGTCCATCAGAGTGGGGTCTGATAATGCCTTGTATGCCAGGCATATATCTCCTCTCAACAGACTGTAGAAGACAGAATGCAAGGCTAGGGCATTGAGGTGGTCTGCAGAGGACATGCTACATTTTCTTTTAGTGAGGAATTAATGCATATGCTTGGTTAGGTGCATACCAGAGGGGGCATTGTACACAACGATAGGTCTGATGAATGCCGAATACAGTAGAACAATGACTTTCTTGGACATAGATGCCATATCTTTGTTTGTAAGTTGCACAACATAGAAAGATTTCCTCAATACTGTAGACACATGATGGTCAAAGGCTAGATTATTGCCTATGTGTGTCCCCAAGTCCCTGACTACTCAGTCAACTCGTAGAGGTGTGTTGTCAATATGATAGTTACCAGAGGTGGACGGCTTCCAGAAGGATACTTTTATGCATTTATTGGCATTTAGTGTTAGTCCATAGCTCTGGCACAGTTATTTGTGTGTGTCAGCCCTTTAAAACACCACAAAAGCGTTAAAAACAACTTGAAGTACATCCAATATGTCAAGCGCTTTCACCCAGGCACTCCCAGGCTTTCTCAAGACAAATAATACATGGTTTGGTAAACTCTTTTATACCAACCTTACCAATTCAATAATTAATTAATTTTCAATTATTCAATCATTGAATTTGTAATTAAAAGTCCCAAAATCTACTTGCAACATTGCCCTGTATTAAATATTAAAAAATGTTGCATATGCTAAAATTAAGTATATGTTGGAGGATAATCTGTACCAAGGTGCAATAAATGAACAACTATACAACTATTTGTCAGTGCACAAGCCATTAACTCCCATTATTTTTGGTATCCCCAAAGTCCATAAAGGACTACAACCCCTACAATTTAGACCTATTGTAGCAGGAGCTAAAGGGATTACCGAACCATTGGGGAAGTTTATAGATCTAACATTAAAAAAGTTTACAACATCCTTAAAATTTCTATGCAAGGATTCCTGGGAATTCCTAAGAAGTATCAAAAAAGAGTTTTATGAGGAAACTAAATATTTGGTCACGGTGGATGTAGTGGAATTATTTCCCAGCATTCCACACGACACCGGGCTAGCATGGTTCAATGAAATGTTGGCTAGGCATTCAACCTTAGGAGGCAAGACTATAGCACTGCTTGTTGAACTTATGGAAGCAATCCTTAACAATAATTTTATCTATTTTTGTGGAGAACTATTTCGGCAAAAAAGAGGGGTGGCAATGGGCACCCCCTGTGCCTCCGCGTATGCCAACATTGTGTTAAGTTATTGGGAGTTAAAATACATATTTAACACACAGTGGGCTAAACACCTGGTACACTACCAACGTTACTTAGATGATATTTGCATATTTTGGAAGGGCAGCATGGAAGAACTAGAACAATTTATTGGTCATATTAATGTTAGTACAGATTTTTTGAAATTTACGTGCAATATTAGCACGGACAATCTGCAATACCTTGATGTGAATTTATCTAAGAGTACTGACAAAGGATGTTTCATGTCTTATTGGCGTTCCCTCTCTTCAGGATTGGATTTCTGATGCTAACTGTGTCTCTTTCGGACAACAGCGAGAACAGGAACTACCGGCACATTCAGATACCAACTCTACCGAATCTATGGTGAGCAAACTCCATATGTTTGACAACAAATTGGTTAAACTTCGTAAATTACAACTTGAAGTTTCTTACTTTAAACAGTGTTTGAATGACAAAATTATACCTAAGGGACTTCGTAGTAACTTTGCCCCAACTGGCTTAATTAATGATGACTGTTTTTTGAATGATTTAAAAACACTCTTTGACCAGCAGGGCTTTCAATTACTTGATCTAATCATCAAGCATTATTCACGACATATTTCAACACTTACCACTGAACTTAGTGAACTAGATAACTCTATCAAGGAGGACTTGGACTTTAATAATTTCAAATATGATTACACACGTATTTTCAACAGCATAGATGCTCTTCTGTTGAAATTGAAGGCCAACAAGACAAAAAAACTCAAGCGCGACAACTTGGCATATCAACAAAATAAAGCATATGAAAATCTTTTTCCGCCTCGTATTCACCCTGTGAATGAACAACTACAAAGCACTGAACAAACCAGAGTAGAGGAAGACTTTGACCCATTTGAACAACCTTCTACATCACAAAATTTTTTGGGTTCTAATGCAGCCCCAAAACGTAGTAATAGAATGCGGGCTAACCAATTTAATGGGAACAACAACAGGAACAACAACTTGCCACAACCTGGGTATAACTCCCCTTCTCATAATCAAAACCAGAATCAAGATCACACTGGTTTTTTAGGGAGAAGATACAATACCAGGTACCAACAACAGAGGAGGAACTGGAACAACTGAGTTACACCTCTGATGACAACAGGCGTAGTAACACACTCCAAACTAAACCTTCCATATTGAAAAATAGCAAAGGAGACTTTAAGATTTATAATTTTACTGATTTTAAAATAGAGCAAGAATTGATAGATCTCCTAGCTTTAGGCAACTCATTTATTCCTTCCTGTCATTTTAATCTTACAGAAACTATAATTGATGTGAAATATTTTACAAGAAAACTTAATTTGGGTTTACTTTTTTCGTTTCCCATGCAGTGTGAATTAAATAACTTGAGATTGACAAGTGTGTATAATCCACCTTTACATCCTACACTAGCTTTATTTGAACAAGCCTGTGAGGTTGACCTTAGACACCTTGACACCCAAGTCAAACACCTAGTTAGGAAACAGAACTTTAATATCACTAAAGGGCAGTATAACCTACTTAGGGAGCTCGGTAACATACCCATAAGAGTCCTTAAACCTGACAAGGGTGGGGGGTTAGTCATATTAAATAATGATGACTACTCTGAACGAATGAGTAAAATCCTGAACAGCCCAGCTTACAGATTCTCTTCACTCAATGAAATGAACACCACTTTTTCCAGAAATAGAGGGTACTTTAGGGATCTATTTCAGATTTATTTCGCTGAGTGGACTTTGGCTTTCTGAATACTTCTGTTCCAGCTCGTTTTTTTGGGTTTTTGTCGTATAATAGTTTGTATTCAATTTATTGGTCATATTAATGTTAGTACAGATTTTTTGAAATTTACGTGCAATATTAGCACGGACAATCTGCAATACCTTGATGTGAATTTATCTAAGAGTACTGACAAAGGATGTTTCATGTCTTGTATATACAGAAAGAAGAGTTACTCGAACATGTTCCTGCATTATAATAGCAATCACCCCCATTTCAAAAGAGGGGGATTATTAAAGGGCAACTGATTAGAGCGGCCAGGATGTGTAGTGATGAGAGTATGTTTAAAGAAGAAATTGCATTTTTGAAAACATTGTTCATGGAGAGGGGCTATCCCACACAATTAATAGATTCAGTAACTTTAGAGGTTACAAGCCAGAGGTTAGATAAATATTTCCCTTTACTTGGAGAAGAACGTAGGTATGAACCAATCAGAGTAGAAAATAAATTAAAAGAACAGGGTTGCGTATTTGTTCACACAAATAGTAATGAAAGTTTAACAGTAGAAAGGGTGGTTGATAAATATTGGCCAATTGTTACTATGAATGAGGAGTTTAAACAAATGTTTGGTTGTAAACCACAATTTATTAGAAGAAGAAATAGGAATTTAAAAGAATTGCTTGAGACAAATCAGGAAATGGGAGAACGCAGTAGACATCGAACGGCTGGTACATTTAAATGTAACACCTGCAAACAGTGCCCTTACATTATTAATAACAAAGGTTTTTATTTAAATTCTAGAAGGATTTATATAAAATCACCTGGTTATTTTAATTGCAAAGCCAAGGGGGTGGTTTACCTTGGCTTGTGCCAGTATTGCCGTTGTTTCTATGTAGGCAAAATGGAGAGGACACTGGCAAAAAGAATATACGAACATCTTTATGAAATCAGTAAGGGGAAAGAGACAAATGCGTTCTTTAAACATTCATTGGTTTGTGGCCGGATGGAGCTTAGGTTTTTAGTTTTAGAACAGGTAGAAAGTAACCCAAGAGGAGGAGATTGGGAAACCTCCTTAGAGTATAAAGAGCTGCTCTGGCAGCTGAAATTAGATGCTGCCAAACCCCCTGGCCTTAATGGGGCCATTAGTATAACTAGCTTACTTAAACTTAGGAGAGCCAAATTGTGATACACACATATATATAGGTATAATATGGGGCAGGCTTTATATGAAACATGTAACGAGTATTCACTAATTTGTACTAAAATCCATATATATTGAAAAAGCAAACAAAATAATTTTTTATGAAGAATTTTTTATGAATACTTTTATGATATTTTTAAAAAATGATGTGTCAACTAATGTTTAATACTGACTGGTTGCTTTCTGTTAATTCACAATGTAAGAAATGTTAAGAAGTACATAAATAGTTAGTGTAGTTCTTGGAGTTTTATATTTTTAATACTTGCTATTCTTAAAACCAATGACAATTTGTGTAGAGAGTGGACACTAATGTCCTAGATTGTAACCTTGGTACAAAACAAAGTATTATTTAATACAGGGCAATGTTGCAAGTAGATTTTGGGACTTTTAATTACAAATTCAATGATTGAATAATTGAAAATTAATTAATTATTGAATTGGTAAGGTTGGTATAAAAGAGTTTACCAAACCATGTATCATTTGTCTTGAGAAAGCCTGGGAGTGCCTGGGTGAAAGCGCTTGACATATTGGATGTACTTTGAGTTGTTTTTAATGCTTTTGTGGTGTTTTAAATAAACTACTTTCCAGCACTTGGTTCGTTACCTTGGAATCCGAATTTTTGTTACCAGTGTGGTATTCTGTGAGTTTCACTTTTTTGTGTCAGCCCTTCCTGGAGAAAATTTGTGTCAGCGGTTGATTCAATGACAGCTCCTAATTTACAATCATCTGCAAATTTAGTCAAACAGAGGCCAATGATGTTGGCATTGTTGTCAGAGAAGGAAATGCCAAAAAAGAGTGGTCCCAGGACATATCCTCGAGGGTCTCTACTTGTGACTGGCCTTTAGATAGAGTTAGACTCCTCAATTCTAACTTTGTGAGTACCATCTGTTAGCCAGCTGGCTAACCATTGAGTGACTCAAGGATTTGTCACAAACCTCTTATGTTTGCCAATAATGCCTAAGTGGGGAATTGTGTAAAATGCCTTAGCCAGGTCAAGGTGGGAGTGTGAGCCATTTTGCCTCATCCGTTGCTTTGGTGACCTTCTCAAAGAAGTCCACCAGGTTGATTAGGCATGACCTGCCCTTGATGAAATCAAACTGGGTTGGGTCAGTGGAGGTTTCCTATGTCATTATCAATCATTTCCATGATAATTCTTTCCATGGCTTTGCATATGAGACTAGTGAGACTTATGGGTCTGTAGTTTCCAGGGTCTGTAGGTGCCCCACATTTGTGCAGAGGGATGACTGTTGCTGTTCTTCATTCATGAAGCATGAAGCCTGTTTGGAGGCTACATTTAAAAAAAACAATTCCAGAGGGCCTGAGAGATCATATTTCATGCTATTTGGAAGGCATCCTGGGATATTGTCTGGGTCCATTGATGCAGTGTTCTTGGCCTTAGAGAGAGAGCATTAAAGACCTGTTTCCAAGTAATAACAGGGGAGTGACTTACCACCATATTTCACTTAAAATACTGTTCTGTTTTTTTCTGAATACTCCTCACAATTTATGAGGGTTCTACTATGGATACATGTAAAAGGGATTATGAGTACTAATGACTCATATTACATAGTAGTCACTGTGTGGTGTTTGATAGAAGTGATACTAATATTCACTGGAAGATTTTCATACATTAAATCTTACTGATTGCTTTGTTTCAAAAATGTCACATTTTGCACCTATTTTGTTATATTTAATTTTCTTAAAGTCATACTACTATTATTTCTTTATAGTTGAAGAAAATAATAAGATAAGGTACAATAAAATAATGGCACAAGTGCAAAATAGATAGTCATTTAACTATATATGACCTTAGTTAGCAGTCACTATATGTGATCCAGAGTATGGCCTATGTGTAAACTAGCCATCAAAGCAATAGTTACACAAAACGCATTCTACATCATTAAGTCTGAACTTGGGTAGAAATAATATTAAAGAATGATACTATGGTAAACAATAAAAGCAGGATGTAGAATAAAAAGTAATAGTTATATGCAGAACTAATTCATAATATTATGATGACTAATGATTCTTGCATAAGTCATACCCTAAGGCGGTCTGTGGTAACAGGTAGAGGGATAACATGATAGGGTATGACTGAATGCTTTAGCTGATATGTTAGATAGAATCACCAGTTTCTCCAAAAGTTCCTTCTGAGACATGTTTTACTAGTCATATCTGTTACCCTATGCAGGAATTCTGCAAGTTTGCAAAGTTAAACTATTGCCATAGAATGTAAGTGGGTTTGTTTTTGTTTGTTTTTTTTTTTTATTGTAACTTCTTTGAGAAAGTTTTTTACCTCACAAGCCGGGGAACTGACATTTGTACAAACAAATAAGAATTTGCTTTGGTTTATTCTAAGGTCAAATAGGCCATAAAGGTTTTAAGGCAATCTGCCATTTTAAAGTGAAATTTGCATAGAGTTATCTGTTTGATCTATTTTATGATTATCCTTAGATTCATACCTAAATAGAGTACTTATAATTTAAACACAGAGTCATTACAATTCATCTAGCAAAGTTCTGATAAGCTAGTTTTTACACCATTATCCTCATATGTGAAAGATTGAACAACTTTGCTTCTACTGGCTTGAGACAATAAGAGAGAGGAAGATGTTATGGACTGGCTGGACCTCAGGGCCCTGAATATGTATTTACAAAAGATCAAAGCTGCCATTCACTTTGAACAACCTCAGACAATCTATTTATAAAGTGACAATAGTGCTGCAACAATGGAATGAAATCACAAAATCTGTTGACCTTCCCACAGGTCACATCCCATAGTTGTGGTTACCATTTGTGACAATAGTGGCATATACCTGAAAATGACTAAACTGGGTATCAAAAATCCATGCAAACAGAGAAGCAGACGCTATATGTTTGTGTTGCTTTACAGCTGTTCAACACCTAGTCCACCTGTTAAAGGCTTTAGTAACTTCCTTAGTACATACCTGAAGTTTACTATAAATGTTCACAATAAAAAACAGGACCTGAACACACTGTTATTTATACACTTATGTGCAACACTAGAGGGCATGCTGCAGTCTTTTTTTCCTCAGTGCACATCCAAACAATATTGTTTTATGAGCATTTATTCATTCTATCCAATTTCTAACCATGTGTGAGTAATCCACAGATAATTACAAAAACTATGTTTTGGATTGGCTTAACCTCCTTTTCTTATTATCTGAGTAAATGGCTGCCTGATCAGAAGTAAAAAAAAAAAAGTACTAGATTCACAACTATGAATAACATATATGATTGTCAAAGAATTTCCCAAAATTTTGAACTCACAGTAATACCATTGTTACACTTCACCCACCTGTACTCCAGACAGTATTGGGAGGGGTTTCTTCCACATGCCACTTCTATGTATATGTAACTAGGATGCAGTTAAATTTAGAATGAGGTGAATATACTTAAATGCCATTGCTTAGGGCTGAATCTACTTTCTCCATGCACACATCTTCAGTCTTGTTAGCCACACAGTTATAGTCCTTGAAATTTAATTTTAATAAGAACATGAGTTCTGCCGTTATTGTAAAGGACTAAATTATCATGCCTCAGTCCTTCATGGGTACTAATGATGTACAAGGAAAATGTATTTGACTTAATGTGCATGACTGTATCATACCCAAATTTGTGATAGCTTGCAGAATTCAGCTCTTTCAATGTAATGAACAAGATGATAATGAAATCAGCTTAACATAAAACACTTTAGGGTGAGGAAAGTCAACTGAACAACATGCATGATGTAGCCAAGTTCAAAAGTGCTGGAGTGATGGAAGAAATTCATTCTTGTAAGGAGCTTTTTGTTCATTGACATAAAGAATCAGTCTGCATGGACTTCCAAGATGACTGCACACTGATCAACAGCTTAATTTCAGCTCTCCCTTTGTGAAAAAAGAAACTGAGAAGTAGTAATTCTGCCAGCTTGAGTAAAATTCAATTACTGCCTGGATGGCAACAAAGAAGAAATTTAGAAAACCTGAAAGAAAGTCAACTAGAAAATGTTAAGAGAAAACACACTGACTAAGAAAAATCCTCTAGCTCTTCAGCAAAAAGCATTTCAAGCTCTAACTGTAGTACAAGTGATGACTTCCAGTAAGTTTGGGGGAAAAATAAATCAAATGCACTCATACGTGATTAAAATAAACACTCAAGGCCTATATCAATTCAAATAACAAAAAGCTGGAACATATAGAACAAGCTTCAACTAACTATTCAGATGCACTGAAAAAACTGCAAAAATTAGAGGTTGAAATGAAGAAATGGCTGACTGAGTATGACTTCTCAAGAAGAGCTGTTTCAAAAAATGGTTAAAGATAGAGGACAGAACATGTAGAGAAAATCTGAGATTTTCTGCTGTACCAGAGAAACTGGAAGGAACACACTGTATTAATTTTATGAAAGCACAAATAAGCAACTGGACTGGTACTGCACAGCAGGATTTGTTAATTGAAAATGCACATCAAGTGTATGCTCAAAACCTGATGATGAGAAAGCAGTCAAGACCTGCATTAGTAAAGATGCAGTCATACCAAATGAAAGAGTAGATCCTGACAAAACGGTGGCAGAAGGACAATCTATTAAAAATTGGAGACAGTATATGGGGAAAATGATTAGTCACTGTACACCAGGCAGAAAAGAAGCAAATTTATCCCAGCTATTAGAGAATGTCAAGAGGTAGCTGTGAGTTTCAAGCTGCTAAATCCTCCTGTCTTCATAATATTTTTTCCTGGAGGTTTAAAGGCATTTTTGATGCAGAACAGTCAAAGGGGATAATACAAACATTTAAAAATGTCAGCCATCAAACAGAAGAGGACTATTCATCACATTCTGACAATGAAGCTCATCGAGAGACTTTGTCAGTAAAATCTTTTCATGTGCTCCAAAGGAAAATGCTAGCGAGACAGAAAAAAATAAGCATAGAAGTTGACTAGAAGAATGAGAAGTACCTTAGACTGAACCAGAATATGGTTTAAGGAGAAGGAGATGAATAGGAAGGAGACCAGCAACACCGAAATTAGTGAATATATGTAAGATTCTAAAGCATCAATCACATTTGTGAGATATGGCTTTCCAAGGAAAAGTGGGTGAGAAGAGTGGACTTTTGCTGACTTTGATAAACTAGTCAATGGATTGTAAAGCATATACCCGGGTTTGTCATTATTTTTTATAATGACATTAAAAGGAAAAATAAATAACTGTAAGTAAAATAATTTGTTTTGTTATTAATATTATTTGTAATAAACATTCATGATACAAACTGCATGTCACAGTAAAGCAGATTTGTGTGGTATGTACTCAGGGGTATCTTAAATATGAGGTGAGGGTAAATCGTTTTGGTGATGGCTATATATGATAAAGATATTAAAGTAATTTTGTTAGTTTCAAGACCTGTAAGCATTACAATGTAAAAAGAAAAGAAAGGCTTGATAAAAGCAAGTTTGTTATGCTGTAGTCTTGGGCTGTTGGAGTAGGGATGAGGTGTAAAAGTGCAGTGATTACTCTATATATAGAGCTGATATGTTTTCTCTTATTTTTGCATAGGTGAATTTCTGAACTAATGCCCTTGGCCTAATCTAAAAAGTGTTTTCTCCAATCGATAGACTTATATTTAATACAAAATGATGAATGCCACAAAAAGTACTGAGTGTCTTGCATATGCAATGAAATTATCTTGTAGTGGCACTGTATTCACACCTCACCAGTAGGATAAAACAAGTTTGCTGATGAAGGCAGATGTATATTCTGTTCTTATGTTTGTGAAACAGGATGGCTGCAGGTGCAAGAAATTAATCTTGAGAGTTCTGAAAATTGTTTACTGAGGGAAATTTAAAAGTTAAAGGTATAAGGGCAGGCAGTTCAGTAAAAAATAAAGTTTGAAATTACTGACTGTGAATAAGAGATAGCTTCCCTAGCAGTCTTTATACACCAATGCATTTAATAGAACAGTGTATAATTTATCTTTCTTTAAAGCTATCCAATGCACTTTTTCTTAAAGCTAAAAGTATTTTCAGAAAGTATCCATGCTGTTTTTTTTACATCTGGGAGGGGAACAAAGATAAGAACAGACAGCAATCAGTGTAAGATGGAGCTGAGGCAGTAACATACATTTTGGCATGGGTAATCTTAAGTTTAGACTAGGTAATGCCTATGGGTGCAGCTGTTGATTTTGGGTAATTGTTCCTATTAGGAGGGTAAGACTTCAATTTTTAAAGATGTACATAGTTTTATGTGTTTGTTCTAAGTTATGGATTGTTCTGAAAATATATTTTGTTTTTTGTTTGAAGAGAAACAACTGTATAGAGTAAACTGCCAAACAGTGTGTACATGCTCATAGGTTCATAGGTAGGTACTAGGCTATTGGCCCAAGGGCCTACGTAAGCCTAACCAGCAAGGTACCATAGCTTACGCCACCCAAGAAAGTTATTTTCCTGTGCCACTGTCCAGCAGAGACACAGAAGTGATCCCCGAGGTGTATTTCCTATTTCCCATCCACTCATCAAGATTTTTCTTGAAGAGTGCTAAGGAAGAACTTTGCTTGACATAGATGGGTAGCTTGTTCCAGAGTATAGGAAGTCTCTGTGACAGGAATCTATCCCTCCAGCATGTCCTGTTTATTGTGGTGACAAGGTTTAGGTCCCTAGAGCATGTAGCTTGGAGGGATTGGGATTTCTTTAGGTGTAGCATGTCCAACAGCTCTGGGTTTGACATAGCTTTATATGTTAGGCAGAGATCACCTCGGAGTAGGCGATATGCTATGGAGTAAAGCTGGAGTTTTTTGAGGCAGTCAGTGTAGGGCATTTGTTTGAGGCCAGTAATCCTCTTTTGGAGGTACTTTTGTGGCTTTTCCAGCTGCTGCAGATGTCTTGTGAGGTACATTCCAAAAGGTTTGTTGTACTCTATAATGGGTCCAATGAGTGACAAGTAGAGTGGAACAATGACCTCTTTTTTCCTGGATGAGAACCCTTTTATAATGAGGTGTGCCACGTAGAAGGACTTACTGTGGCGATGTGACTATCAAAGGAGAGACTACTGTCCACCTGGGTCCCTAGGTCTCTTATTACGCATTCGGTGTTAAGTAGATTGCTGCCTATGTGGTAGTTCATGGGTACAGAGTTATTACCAAAGGGGATGACACTGCAATTTTTGGCATTGAGCTTGAGGACATAGCTCTGACACCAGGCATATGTCTCAGTGAGGCCCTTCTGTAGGATGTCCACATCATTTGGGGAATTGACTATGGCTCCTAGTTTGCAGTCATCTGCGAACTTCATCAGCCAGAGGCCTTCTGTGTTAGCCTGTACTTCAGAGAAGTAGATACCAAACAGGAGAGGTCCCAGGATGGAACCCTGTGGCACTCCACTTGTCACTGCCTTGAGGTCAGATTTGGAGTCTGCAACTTTTACAGTGTGGGTTCTGTCAGTGAGCCAGTTGGCAACCCATCTTGTGATGTAAGGATTTATACCTAGTTTAGTGAGTTTAACTATAATTCCAGAATGGGGGATGATGTTGAAAGCCTTGGCGAGGTCAAGATAGGCTGTGTGAACCACCTTACTCTCATCCACAGCTTTGGTGACTGCCTCAAAGAAGTCAATCAGGTTCAGGAGGCATGATCTGCTTTCACAAACCCGAACTGGGTGGGATCCAGAGTTTGGAGGTTACCAATGTCTTTGTTTATGAGTTCCATGATGATACGTTCCATGGCCTTGCAGTCCAGGCTCATCAGGCTAATAGGTCGATAGTTCCTGGGATCAGTGGCGGCTCCCCCTTTGTGGAGTGGGATAACTGTTGTTGTGCACCATTCAGTGGGCACAAAGCCTGATGCGAGGCTATTATTGAACGTGGTGCTTAAGAGGGGAGCCAGTTCATTCTGAAGTTCGTGTAAAATGCAGCCTGGGATGTTGTCCGAATGTAGCACAAGTGTTAGAAAAACATATTTAAAAAAGCCATCATGTCTAATAGGTGGGAATCAATAACTTCTTAGAATAATGGCTATGCTAGCTGTATTATTTTTGAATGTAGACAGTCTTACAGATATAAACAAAAAGATAAAAGTATTAAATTATATTACGAAATGCAGAGTATGAATAACACTGTTGCAGGAGACACATTTGGAAAGAACTGAGTATGTAAATTTGCTAAAGATAGGATTTCAGGATGGATATTCAGTGGAAGGATATCAGGGACAAAAGAAAAAGGGGAATAACTATATTAAATGCTAAAGGAGCTCCAATAATGTTAGAAGAAGAAAAAAGCTAATAAGGGAAAATTTGTGGTAGTAATGAGCTACTGGCAAGGTAGAACAGTTACACTGGCATGTGTTTATATTCCACCAAAAACTGCTATTATGGAGCTTAAGAAACTTTTGTGAGAAATAATCAGATTTCAGCTGGAAATATTACTTGTAGTTGTGGACTGGAATTTGATTTTCAAGAGTGAGGATGTATCTGAGGGATCTAGAATCAGAATGAGAATAAGAATTAGAATCATATTTATTGTCCAAGTAAGCAAATATACAAGGAATTTGACTCCTGTTTTGGGTCTATATTACATCGTTGAACTCACAGGAGTTCGAAAGGTATAATATTGAACCATGAAGTTCGAAACCCAAGAATTACAAAAACACAGAACAGCGATTTTTTTCCCAGGGAAAACAAATTGCTGTTCTGGTACAAATAAAAAAACAAAAAAACACTTACACTTTAAACTGAACACCCCCCAATGTGGGGGGCTGTGCACCCAACAACCCCCTACTTAAATATGCTGACTCCCAGATTGCCCCACAGTGGAGGAAATAGCAAAGCCCCGAAAACTGCCCAACAATTTTTTTCACTGGGAAAAAAATAGGTGTGCCGTGGCTTCTCTATTTTCATATTTTTAAAATATGGGTTCGATATTACAATGTTTGGACTCCTGTGAGTTCAATGTTGTAATATAGACCCCCTGTTCCGATGACTCTCTAAGTACAATCTACATAAAACACATAATACAACTATTAAAAACAACACAAAAAAATTGAATATACATATGTGTATACATACCAAGTGCAACTCAATACAAGATATACTGAAATAAACCCTGAATTAAGCAAGCATTAACATTAAGTAAACAATATTGTGGAACCATTTGGAGGCTTGGTAAAAAGAATATCCAGCCTCACAAACTGAATTAACCATTTATGAGCCTGATGGCCTGTGGGAAAAAAACGATCTTATATCTGCTTTGGTGTGTGTTAATCTATAATGCCTGGCCAATGGTTGTTTGTTTGTCTTTACAGCTTTTTCCCCGGTAAGGGGTTGCCACAGCGGAACTCTGGTCTGCTAATAATTGGCAGTAGATTTTTACAAAACGCCGAGGTGCCAGCTCGACACCCAACCTTCAATGAAGGCATGCCCATTTACACACGCATGTCTTTCGAACGCTACCCAACCGCGGGGAGGACATGCAGACTCCACACAGAAGGCACTCCCAAGCCACACCGAGAATCAAATGGGAGAACCTCTTGCTGTGAGATAACAATGCTACCGCTGTACCACCATGGCTTGTAATAGTTCAAAAGGATGGTAGCCTGGATGTAAAGGATCGGTGATGATTTTCCCTGCCTGTTTCATGACTCAAGAATAGTACAGGTACTGTAAGGAGGGCAAACTAGCACCAATGATATTTTCAGCAGACCTGACTATTCGATGTAAACCTATATTTGTCATGTTTAGACACATATCGAAACCACACTGTGGATGAGCAGAGAACAGACTCAATGACTGCTGTTCAGATCTGAATCAACAGCTCCTGTGGAAGGTTGAACTTCCTATGCTGTCGCAGAAAGTGCATTCACTGTTGTGCCTTTTTTATGATGACCCTGCATTGGTCTCCCACTACAAGTCCTGGGAGATTATAGATCTCAACAACTGACTCAGCAGTATTAAATGTAAAGAGGGGGTATGATATTGTAGGACCACTGCTAAAGTCCACGGTTGTAAGAGATTATTCTGATGGCACCAAAGGGCCAGCTGCTCAACCTCCCATCTGCATGCAGACTCATCCCCATTCCTGATGAGCCCAATGATGGCTGTATTGTCTGAGTATTTAATTAGTTTGACAGAGGGGTCCTTAGAGGTGCAGTCATTAGTGCAGAGAGAGAGAAAGAATAGCAGTGGGGAGAGCACACATCCCCGAGGGGCAACCATATTGGTCGTGTAATAGCTAAATGTAAATTTCCCCAGTTTTACCTGCTGTTTCCTATTGGTCAGAAAATTGGTGATCCATTGACAGGTAAAGGCAGGAATGGAAAGCTAGGAGAGTTTCAAGTGACGAATTTCCAGAATTATTGTATTAAATGAAGAGCTGAAGTGCACAAACAGAATCCTTGCATATGTCCCTGGATTGCCAAGATATTGCAAGATATAGTGCAGATCCAAATTAACCGCATCATCCACCAGAAGGGAAATTTTAACAAAAGAGGAATGATTTCTGAAGAAATTTATGAAAATATTTGTTATAGAGGACATGAATTCAGTAGTAGGAACTTGTAGAGAATTTACATATAATTCTAAAAAGTACAATAACTGGGCTATATCAAATATAATTTATATTTCACAGGAACATGTACATCAGATAACTATTTCACATCATAGCACAATAAAAACTAAGATAAAAATGCAGGGTAAGGAAGTCAAAATGAGATACTGGAACTTTCCTGCCTGCCTGTTAAAAAGAGATGAATTTAAGGAATGGGTACTGGAAATTATTCAGAAATTATTAGGGAAGATAGAAATTTCTTCAAAAGTTATAGCTAGTGAATAGGATAAAATTAATATGGAATTCAAAATAGGGCAGAAATAAAATAAAAATATCTGGTTCAGAAGTAGTAGGAATTATTTATAGGGGCTGATAATGGTTAAATTATTGCAGAATAAGGGGAAATTCACAGAACAAGATGAGGTGTAGCTGCAGTGTGCTAAACAGAAACTAAGGCAGTATCTGGATAATATGTATGAGATTAGTAATATTGCTGTTAAGCAACTATTTTTTGATAACTCCAGAGTACAAAAACTTTTAGAAAACAACTTAGGCAACAGAAGGTAGTAAAAGTTGCCACCAAATTTAGGAAGACTATAAGAAGAAAAATAACCAGAGATCCTGAAGAGGTATTACATATTTTTTGGAAATTTTGTGAAAATTTCTATAAGGTAAAATGTGAAAAGTAAGAACGAGCACAAATGGAAATATTTATGGAAGACTTAAGTATGCTTAGGTTAGAGTTAGATGAAGCTCAACAATTAACACTTAAGATAGGAGAATATGAGATACAACATAGTGATGTATAATCAATTTGCAAGGGTATCTCCAGGAAGAGATGATATTCCAGTTAAAGTTTGGAAGTTAGGAGGGAAGACAGTGATAACGATCTGGAAGGTTTTCTTTAACATTATTTTAAAAGGAGAAAATACCAACATCTTGGATGAAAGCTATGGTGGGTGTAATACCTAAAAATGGTAATGACCCAACATACCCAGCTGCATACAGATCCATTTCAATTTTGAGCCATGATTTCAAAGTATCTATGTCTATACTAGCTAAAGCAATGGCAAAGATGTTGTCAAAATTGATACTTATGGATCAATGTGGTTTTGTGGAGAGGAGGCAAACATTTGAAAACATTAATAGAACAGTGATAACCCAGAAGGAAGCAGAATTTAAGAAAATACCTCTGTAATTGGTGAGTCTTGATGAAGCAGAAGCATTCAACAGAGTAAGATAGGATTTTATTAGTAAGGCAAAGAAAGCATTTGCATTTCCTGACACAATAATAAAGATAATTAGGAGGATATATGAGGGATCAACTGCAAGAATTAAAGTGAGAGGGTTCCTTGCTGATAAGTTGTGCCTGAACAGTGGAACCAGTCAGGGGTGTCCTCTTCCCACTTTTTATTTGCTTTATATTTAGTCATTGATGAAAAATAAGGGATTCAGAAATGCAAGGATATAAATGGTATGGTAATCAAGAAAAATTAGCCTTATTTGCAGATGATGTAATTCTGTTTCTGTTAAAATCCAGGAAAGAACATTTCAGTGTTGTGGAACATTTTCAGACAGTTTCAAGCCTCTTTGGGATAGAAAGTTAATAAAGGCAAAACAAAGGCTATCGTTGCAAATTATGTACTCACACATGAATTGGTTCGGCAATACCCATATTAATGGAGACATGATAATATGAAGTATTTAGGAGTGTGAACTTAAAAAGATTATGCTATGGCAACTAAAGATATGTGGGAAGAGACTAAATAGAAGAAAATACAAAAACCTTAAAACTGTAAGCTCTTGTTTATGGATAGTGAGATACAAGCAGTGAAAGTGTTTTTAGACCATTTTGTTTTATATACATGTCAGACATGTTTTTATCAACCAGAGGAGAAGCTGTGGCCAATAGTTAACAAAGAGTTGAATGAATTTATCTGGGTGAAGAAGAGGGCAATGTTTAAGTGGAATAAGGTGATCCTTCCAATAGAAGAAGGTGGCTTAGGATTAATTGATATGAAGGGATATTTTAGAGCTACACAATTAAGGATCATTAACACAATACAAGCAGAAAATTATAATTCAAAGTGGAAAGAGATGATGCTGAACTGGAGAAAATTCAAGAAATAAAGAGAAGGTGAGATTTTGGATGCCGATCCTTAAGGAGAAAAACAACAGCCCTACAGAATATTAAATTCATAAAGTAGCGAATGTATTCTAAGAACTAAGCCAACATGAGAATGGAGAAAGGAGATTTTGCTGATAGGGATAATTGCAAGTAGAAATACAGACAATAGGTGAGAGGGGCTGGAATTTACTGGAGAAAACTAGCAAAGGAACCAAGGTATTGGAAGCAAATAACTAGAGAAGGAAAGGTAAAAAAAATTGGTAGAGGCCAAGAAGACATATGGACTGTAGGCTAGAGACCAGCTTCCCTAACAGGGACTGCTATTAGAGTACAGGCAATGAGAAAGAGATAGGGGCATCCTAAGTGAAAGACCTGCTCGAGTAGAATTTTTAGTTGAATCTAGAACAGAAGCTGCTGTTAAAAAAAGGATAATTAGTAGAGCATATACAATATTGCACAATAACTGTAAGAATCAATTAGAGGGGGTTAGAAAAGCTTGGGAAGAAGGACTGGATAAACAATTTACAAGGGAACATTGGAAAGACATATGGATGGCTACCAAATATGCAGTGAAGTCTAGAAGGTTTAGGAAGTTTTCTTTCAAGTGTTTGCACAGGTATCTATATACCTTAAGCTGACTCCAAAGAATTTTTCCTTGTGTATATGGCAAGTATTGGAGGTGAGACGGATAAGAAAGAAACAACTGGGAGCGTATGGAGTATAACAATTTGGCAAATTTTAAAAATTCCTTACAGTCTGTCAGGAATATTGGGTAATGATTCATTTCAGTTGGGACACAGGAACTGAATTGTCTAAATATAGTAAGCTCTTGTTAAGTTTAATTCTGGTAGCTGCCAAAAAAGCCTTTAGTAAAAAATCAAAATCAAAGTCTAAGTCAACTGTATTTGAAGTATTGAATATTTTAACAGAGAAAACATAACTGGAAATGGGATCTTTAGAAAAGGAAAGGAGCAAATTACATAGTGACAAATGGAAATTGCGGAGCAATACATAAAGAATAATGTTCAGGAAAAGAAGTGAGGTTTAAGGAAAGGCATGAATTGAGCAATTTATTTAATGTTGGACTAAGGATAGTTGTAAAAAAGAACATGTGATTAATAAAATATGTAACTGGAAACATGTTAATATTTGTTTATATTAATGTATGTTTGCCTAAGTCTTTAGTAATAATTTAATAAAGGTATTAAAAATATTCAGTCTGAATGTGCCAGTATGACAATGAAGCCTTGAAAACTAAAACAAAACTAATGTTTAACATAACATTCTGGATGTCTGAATGGCTTACCTATAGGTCTTTGGTGGCTTTTCCAATGAACAGGTTTAACTAGAAATGTTAAGGTCTGAGCGAATTTCATTGTAATATGTTGTATTGAGTTATCCAGCAGTGTAAATTTCTAGTTTTTATTTTTGCTTTTATCTGCAGGGGTGTGACTGTGAAATTGATTTGTATAATTTAGAGTCTGCCCCCCACCTTGGAGGCACATGGGAGGGAGCATGCCATTTCAAAAAACATTGTTTTTTATTGTTAGGATTTCTGGGTCAACATTTTTGCTATTTAGTTTTTGAAAACTGTACACTAAAAGAATGTGCTTTCAAAATATGCAGTCTCAAGTATGGGACTTAGAACTCCTTTTTTGACTAGTATAAGCACAGTTAAGTGTGCAGAAGTATATCCAGTAATACAGTGGACTGGGTCAGTTTTACCTTAAACACCTGCTAGACTGTCAAGCAGCTTTGTTTTTTTTAATCATAGAGGAGAAATGCCAAAACTGATTTACTGAAGTCCTAAACCCATATGAGGTCAGATCAAGTCATAAAGCTCAACTTTTACTCATGCATCCTTGTCAGACTGATTCATAGTAAGTTATTTGCTCCGATAATTACATACTGTACTCTTTTCCCACATTTTGTTTAGACTGTCACTAAGAACACAGATTTTTGATTTTGGAGGGTAAACTTTAAAAATACCAGAGTTTATTCTGTCTGAGTACCAGCAAAGTATAAGAGATTATTAAATTTGACGTTAGGCCAGAATATTCATTTCTCATAACTTGCACTTCTTATATTTACTGTATGTAAATCTATCAGTTTAATTTATTCTTTGCTGGGAACTTGGAATATGTTTCAATTCTGTGTGCATATTTATATGATAAAAATTATAATAGCATCATGGCAGAGACAGAAAATTACACTCAACCGTCCTAGTTATAATTCCCAGAATTTTAGGTCACAAAACTGGATTTTTAATAACCATAGTAAGAGTCCCTTATGATCGTGAATGCTAACTCACTGCTGCATATGCACAATGAAATTTGTACTGAAGTTTCTCCTCAACATTGAGGATTTCTCAGCATTAAAACATGATGATAATGAGGACATTCATAACAGGAACTTGTGAATTTCTGATGTGTGTGTGTGTGTGTGTGTGTGTGTGTGTGTGTGTGTGTGTGTGTGTGTGTGTGTGTGTGTGTGTGTGTGTGTGTGTGTGTTTATCCTCCTTTACATTTTTATATGGGGCAACAATAAGCATGCTTGCCTGCAATATACCCCTTTTCCACTTACTAGGAATATAACAGAAGGGAAAAAGTCTAATGAGAACTATTGACAGCAATGTGATGTTAACCTATTAACACGTATGTGGTGTGGAATGTCCCACTGCTGCAACCTACACACATCCTTGCATTCCAGAACATTTTCTGAAAAATCAACTCAGAAAATCTAACATAAACAAATGTAAATATTTTGTAAGCAATAAAAGATATTTAAACTGTATAAATATTATAAAATATAAGAGCATTCATAATTTTCCATAAATAATATAATATATTATAATGCATACAAATCCAGAATGATGTCTTTACGAAATTTGTACAAATTGCCATATCTTGGACACTGTACAACCTAGACATAAATTATTAGACAACTGTTGTTAACCATATATAAAACTTTCACATGGCAGCAAGAAATTCCACTCTTGAGTTCATGATTATAGTGATATTTATAGAAATATGAAAACACACACTCGAATGTGTAATTAGCAATAATAACATTGATTATCTATCAAAATTTGCAATTTTCAGTTCTAGTATCAATGATAGTTTTCTTCAACAATATCTAAGGTTTCACATGATGCCATGCAATAGTTTACAAGACACTTTTTTTGAAGTATTAAGAACAAATACAAATAATGCTTATCTTTATCATTACTGGCACACAACTAAGAGTAACTTCAGTATAGAGTGATATAAATGGAGATTAACAATGGATTTTCATGTTTTCTACTTTGGCATTTCACCCTATACCCCTTAACAGCATGTAATTCTCTCAGTTGCAAAAATATAAGCATAAGTATGAAAATGTGAATAATAGGTGGTAATTTGTGGTTAATTTGTCTACTGCAGGACATCACAGATTAACAATCTTAGTGCAATTTTGTTAGTTACCCGTTTTCGTTTATAATACTGCATACTATTAGCTGGCAAGGTCTGGATGCCATAAGGAGCTATGGGTATTAACTGGAAGTGAACAAAAAGATGCTATAGACTATATGCTAAGATTATACACTTGATACTTGGCATAGATCTACAGTTCCACACCTTTGAAATTGCATTTTATTTATTTATAAGGTGATAAAATTGAAAATAAGGATAACAAGGAGGGAGGAGAGTAATTATGCAGAGTAAAATTAAAAAATATTTAAAGATCAAATTGTTTAGTTCCCATATGATTTGTTACACTCTCAGAGTCCAGCCTATAACCTCAGTAAAGAGAGAAAGTAAGTTTCTTTTTTCTAAGGTAGGCAGTCTTTCAATATGATTTGCTAGACAGGCATAGTACAGAAACAGACTCTTATTAAGGAGACATAAAGGCATGATGCCAATCCTCGTTAAAATGACTGACTATACTTCACTCACCTCCTTCAATCTAAGTCACACCTCACAACCCTCTCCAACCCCCTACTCGACTCCTTTTTCCCCCCACTTCTTCTTTTCTTGGCTAGAGGTCACCACAGCGGATCATCTGTCCGCTCAAGACTGGCAGTGAAGTTGCCAGCCCAGCACCCAACCTTCCATGGAAGGCACACACACACTCACACTTAGGGTCAATTTAGAGTATCCAATCCACTTACAGCATGTATTTGGGATGTGGTAGGAAACCGGAGCACCCAGAGGAAACCCACGTGACCACAGGGAGGACATGCAGACTCTGCACAGAAGGCACTCCAGCCGAGGATCAAACCGGAGAACCTCTTGCTGTGAGGCGGCAATGCTACCAACTGCACCACCGTGGCCACCCATCCTTTTTCCTCCACTACCTTACATTATTCACTTCATCTATGCAGACCTTTCCTCTGCCTCTTTCCTCCCTTTTCACCTAAGCTACCTGAAAAGTCCCTACCCTGCACTCTTCTAATAATCACCTTTTTTCTCCACCCGTCTTCCTTCTATAACCATAATATTAACACCATCTCTAATACTAAGACATCACTCAATTTCCCCTCATTGTTTCTAATCATGTAGTCTGTAATATCTCTTTTAAATATCTTATTAAAATTGTCTCAGGTTTCATTTATCCCATACTAATCTATTTAACAAATAATATAATTCATGAGTTTTTCCTAATATATATTCTCCAACTCATGTTTTTGTTTTTCATTGCACTCTACTATGAAACATATATTCTATGTTTTCCTCATTACAATATTTTTCACTCTTGTGTTTTGTAGTGTAACATGATACTTTGTGATTTAAAATATCTGTAATTGATTTTTGAAGGATTGGGATTGCAGAACTTTTCTCCCTGGACCTCTGTTGAAAATGGGCACATTCTGGCCCAGTCAGATTTTCCCAGTAAATAAATGTCAAATAAATACAAATAAATAAGATAGTAATATTCATGCTACCTGATGGCCTGACCTATGCAGACCTGAACCAAGCCAAAAAGGGTTGAAACAGAAAAATATGCATATCCACAGCTAGTGGGGTTTGGCTTTATTGGCCTGAAATTGTCCATTAAAACGACTTCAAATGTAAAAGTCATGGGCAATCAGAATCGCCATATAGCTGAAACACCTGATGTTCATATGGGTCATTTGCATATATCCCATATGCCTCTGTTACAGGAGGTTTGGGGGATCACTCATTGGAAGTTCTAGCTTGGCTGGAGTTTTTCATTTTGTTTTTTTCTGATTGGTTTTTCAGTGTGACCTTCTAACTCTTATTTTCAAAGGTCTCAAATGGGAAAATCCTTAAGAAATGAAGAAAGGCCTTTCATGCATTTCACTGTCACCAACAGCTCTGGTCTGATCTTTCCTTCAGAGTACATATCTTTAATCTTCCTTGCCTTGCTATCTATATCGCAAGAACCAAAGCATATTTTCTTTGTAAATTATCAAAATGTGCCCTTCATTTTGTACTGCTAATGCTGCATGTGCATTTCAGGCTACTGGATAGCTGTTCTGGATTAGAAGTATTATGAAGAAAGTTGCTTGATTACAGTCTTGATTCTGTAGCTTCAATAATCTTTGTTACTAGACAGCTTGCAAAAAGTCGTAACTTGTTTAGAAAAGATAATGGATTTATCATGATTACAGAAATTAGAAAAGTGAAACAGGAAAGAAGAATAAAGGACAGCTGAAATAAACATACAAACTCACCTACAGAAAAATTATCAGGAAAGGACAGTAATGAAACACAGAGAACATTTAACTGTACAGTCCTGCACTAAATAAGTAATAACACTAATGCCTATATAGGGTCTATATTATACAGCCGAACAAATGTGCCCTTTCCTCACTGTAGTGCGATCTCGGAGTTGATATATATATATATATATATATATATATAGAGAGAGAGAGAGAGAGTGTGGGGGAGAGCAGCCCCCCACAAAAGTGAGCTCTATTAACTGCATTTTCAGTTATAAAGCCATTCAATTAACAGCTTTTTTGATGTGGTAATATAGACTTGAATCATAACCCCAGCTCTTTTCATAGGGCTGTATTTATAAAAGCTATGATAGAAAGGGCACATTTTTCCAATCTTCACTGTACCGCGATCACACAATACACAGTTCTTTTATCGGCATTTGTGGTTATAAAGCCATTCAATTAATGGCTTTTTTGATGTGGTAATATAGACCGTTATGATTCTACTTCTGATGTAGAAGATGTTGAAATTTCAGCTCATTGCCACCTCACCCATCACCATCTTGAAGGAAATTAACTGAGGTGCCTGTTAATATATCCTAGGCAGCCCTCTTATATTTTAGAATGGTACTTCTTAAATCCCATCAATATGCACAAAGACCACTTAAAGGAAACTTGGATGCACTGCCTCTTAATTCAAAGCAAACAGAGCTATCATTGTAGTTGATATAAATGCGCGGTAGTCCTCAAACCCAAAGGAATCACTGAATACTTATTTTCTGAACTGTGGGCTTTGTTTCCTTCTTCACAATGCTTAGTCCAAATCAAAGATGCAGTTGATATTCCTATCTTGTCATTCAGTCCCTCATCTTGCATGACCACTGCCCATTCCTCACAAATTTCCTTACTGAAAGTTACATCTTTGTAGGCTATCTCTTATATTGTTGTGAACTATAAAAATAATCTGAGTTTATTCTTCTGACAATGCTGTTTTTTATATGCTGAGCATTACTATTATGTCACAAAATCATCAATTATATAATAGAATCCCTTCTCAGTTTAATTACTCCATTACAATATTAGATCTTCCCAGCTACATACATAGGAGTCCACCTTCTGTGTGTGCCATGCACCTCAAATCTGTACTACCTTTCAAAAGATAGATCCTGTGTGAGATATCAAAAGTCAGAGCATGATACCTCCTGGAAACTTTATATTAGCTTTAGAAATGAAGCTAAGATGTAGTTTAAAAAGTCAGAGATATGTTTCTTAAACAGAAACAGATATTTAAATCCCTAGGAATTTGTAATGTATGGTAAATCACTCCAAAGATCAGTAAAACACCTCACAGCCATTACACCAGATGAATGAAGCAAACTGTACCAAGACATCATGGGTACCAGAGATATTTGTCAGCTCGTTGTAAAATATTAACTACCTCTGAATTCATATTTTCATTGTGCTAACTTCCACCCAGCTGACAAATGTTTAAAGACATACCCAGTCATATGCAAATGACCATGACCCTACATTTTTCAAAGTTTGTGACATCTTTCTGTTGAATCCATTAAATGAATACTCATGCTTGTATCAGCAATACCATTTATGCATTTCTCTGTAATCCTACCATATAAAATATGGCCTATAAAACCCTAGTCCAAAACTCCAGTATATAAATTCATTACTAGTCATTTACAAAATGTGGCAGAAAGTTGATTCATCTCAGCTGGCTGATCACTTCAATGGACACTGAACTGTTAATGGATACTGTCACCAACAGATGGCATGGATGGGTTGTGAAACCCATCACTACCAACCAGTTTAGAAGGAATGACCAAAGTGGCACCAGAGAGGTAATTAAAGTAAAAGAAACATGGCTCATACAATTCTGATTCAATTACGAAGCCATGAAATGCAACATGGCCTCAAGAGCATAAAGATAATATGCACTAGTATATTCAGTATTATTAGTTTCTTATCTCCAAACCCAGGCTAGTGTGCAAACAGTACACGTACAGAGCTGAGACTTTCGCCTAGCACTCCAGGCCCCTTTCTCTTAGTAAACTGCAGTGTCTTTCAGTGCCCTCCATAACTGCTTTTCAAACAAGTGATTTTTACAACACACACCACACACACACCACACACACACACACACACACACACACACACACACACACACACACACACACACACACACACACACACACACACACACACACACACAAACACAAACCTACATAAACACAATTCTCAGGAAAGGTTGGCAGAATTCTGCTTTTCTCCATAGCTATTTTCTTGACATGGTAGTGCTGCCACCACCCTATATTTAGCTAGTTACCACCAGTTACTGGGGGCACTCTTGAATTAACAAAACATAAAATATAAAAATTACTGAATTTATATATTCAATGCAGTAGGCTGAAGTGTTCTAGCTAACTGGAGAAAGAAGCCACAGTTTGTTAACCATTAGTAAATATTGATAACAATCTTCTCAGATAAGTAACAATAATACATATATAAATAATAAAGACAAGCCACAAGAGCTTAAAAGTCAACAAATAAATATCAAAATAGTTTGACAGAGAGAGAGAGTGGCTATGTAAAGAGAATCTGATTTAAAACTATCTAAATATCATAGCCATTACTTAATAAAGAAATATTATACCTAGCTGTTCTAATTATGGGAAATATAAATATAAAAAAAACATGCAGGCAGATGTAAATTTTCATAGTCCTAATGTGACTTTACCAATGCATCTCACACAGTGATAAGATGAGACAAGACTAAGTCTCAAATATTTATTCAAATTTCAGGTAATTACTTATGTTCTAAAAACCCAACAATGATCAGATTATATAATTTCCTTTCTACTGAAAAAAAGTACACCAGCTTATTTTAGTTTATTTGCTTTTCCATATAAAAATAAACTAAATTACTTTTCACATGTAATGAGAAAGTTTCTCAAGAGCAATGGTTCAGTTATATCAGCCAACTAGTCAAGATCTTACACAAATCTCTTAATTGTTTTAATGTTAATGTTTGTAACCATTCATATTTTGAAGTAAATTACTTGCATTTCATTTCTGAAGCAAAGAATTACATTATATATTTCAACTGCAGTCTCACATAGTACCATCACAACCTCAAATCATACACATAAACACACAAAGACATACTCGGAGGCTCTGAACAAAAATCTACCAAAACAGCAGAGGCCACCTAAGCAGACACCCAAACAACCACCACCTCAGAACACAGCACCTGCAACACATAGACCTCACAGTCAGAGTGTCAAACAGTCACAGCCCTTAAGGCCAAACACAATGCCAGACACACTAGTCATTGGTGACTCCATAGTCAGACACACTGCACCAGACTGAGTAAGGAGAAGGTCACAGTAAGCTGCCTGTCGGCGCTAGAATCCGCCACATAGCATAAGCACTCAGGTCTCTCAACAGCAGGTACAAATATGACTCAGTCATTGTCCATGCTGGTGTGAACGACCTGAGTTCCTCCTTGGACTACATGAAAAGAGACATTGAGGAGCTCTCTGATTATGTAGCCCAGGCAGGTATGACCCTGACCTTGAGCAGTATCCTACCTTCACCAAGAATGATGCCACAATACAGAGATAAGATGATCAGCTTTAACAATTGGCTTAACCACTGGTGTCATTCAAAGGGGATCCAGTGTCTGTCTGCCTGGGATGACATGCTGGACAAGCCACGCTGCAAGGGGCGGCTTGCACCTGTCACCCTGGGATTCCGGATATTGGCAAAGGCTCTTGCCACCCCCATAGTGCCTTTTTTAGGCAAGGCTCAAATTCTAAACCTACCACCCTAGAACACAAAAAAGAAAAAAAACTAAGGGTAATGCTGCTCAATGCCAGAAGTCTAAATCTCAAAATGCACACTCGAGGCCCTTCTCAATATGGAGAACATCGATGTCTGTGCTGTGACAGAAACCTGGTTCAAGGCTCCTGAGAGCACCCCAGCACTATCAGGTTTTACCTCATATCATGCGTTCCGCCCCAAAATCCGGACAATACCAAGAAAGGAGGGGTATCCATATTCATCAAGGACACCCACACCTCAAGACTGGTGGCAACACGATGCATCGGAGACCATCCAGGTGCAATTAACCATAGGCAAGACTGCTCTGCAAATTGTAGCATGTTACAGGCCACCTCACAAACTCAGGAACCTCACATGGCCTTCCTGAAAACACTAGAGGGATAAATGTATCACCAAACACCATCATACTAGGTGACTTCAATTACCCTAATATAGACTGGGAACACTACTCAAGCCCAAACACCCTAGCCCAAAAGTTCCTGGAATTCATAAACTCAAATGCCATGGAACAACTAGTCACCATCCCCACAAGAGGAGATAACATACTTGATCTCATCATCATGAACATGGGAGCACAATGTTCAACACGGAAGTATACCCCTCACTGGTGAGATCAGATCACAAACTAATCTCGCTGGAGGTCCTCATCCCACCCCACCGCCGACTTCACACTTCTAAAGACTAGTGTGGTCTCCGGAAAACAGTACTCAAGCCGCTGAATCACTCACAAATGCCTTCTACCAGCACCTGCAGGACTGCATGGATAAGGCAATCCCAAGCAAAACAAAGACTCTCTGTACCAAAGGCAAGCGTCCACTCTGGTGGACCCCAGCCATAAACAAACTCTACAACAAAAGGAGAAAGCTGCTACAAGATAGAGCAAAATCCTTAAAAGGTAAGACACCCTTGATCACTATAAGTAAAAAACTAAGAGCTCTCATAAAACCATCCAAAGCAAATTTTGAGATAGCTAAAGACTCAAAAGACAATCATAAGGCATTCTTTAGCTATGTTAGAAACCTGGGAGGAAACTCCCAGATATGCTCAGAACTAGTCAAAAATGATGTGAAGATTACTGATCCTACAGACATTGCCAACATACTGGCTGACAGGTTCAGTGCAAACTTCTCCCCCCCCCCAAAGGAGAGATATCTATACCAAGCCCCCCCAAACATTTCCAACGCCCAAGTTAAAACTGCTCTCTCCAAAGCAAAAACACAGCATCCATGGGACCCGACGGTGTCCCCTGTGTCCTCCACGAACTCAATGAGGGATTAAAAGCACAACTAGGACAGCTATTTAATCAAAGTCTTACGTGTGGATATGTACCCAGGAGTGGCACTGCAACTGTGGTCCCACTTCACAAAGGCGGTGCTTCCACCGACCCTGGAAATTACCGCCTATTAGCTTGACAAGCCTTATCTGCAAAGCCATGGAGAGGATCATAATGGACCTCATAAATAAAGACATAGGGAATTTGCAGACCTTGGATCCAACCCAGTTTGGCTTTGTCAAAGGCAGATCATGCCTTTTAAACTTGGTTGACTTTTTCAAACAGTCACCAAAGCCATTGATGAGGAAAGGCAGTCCATACAGCCTACCTGGATCTGGCGAAGGCCTTGATACAATACCTCACTTGGGTATCATTGAAAAACTCAGCAGCTTAAATGTTAACCCATACATCACAAGATGGGTTGCAAACTGGCTGAGTGACAGAACCCACAGGGTCAGAGTTGCTGGCGCCATGTCAGACTCAAAGCCTGTCACAAGTGGGGTCCCACAGGGCTCAGTCCTGGGCCCACTCTTGTTTGGCATCTACTTTTCCAAGTACAAGCAAACACAGGAGGGTTATGGCTGACAAAGTTTGCAGATGACTGCAAACTGGGAGCCATAGTAGAAAACACATCTGACACAGATATCCTTCAGAAGGGTCTCACAGAAACGGATAACTGGTGCCAGAGCCATGGCCTAAAGTTAAATGCCAACGAATGCATAGTCATACCCTTCGGGAAAAACAAGGTTACCCCTAGCTACCAAATAGGTGGCAATCCACTGAGCACAGAAGAAGTTATCAGGGACTTGGGGACCCAGGTTGATTGTAGTCTGTCATTCGACACCCATGTAGCTAAAGTAGTTAGGAAGACCTTCTACATTGCCCACCTTATCATGAAGGGATTCTCATCTAGATCAAGGGAGGTCATGGTCTCCCTTTACTCATCACTCATCAGACCAATGATTGAGTACAATGCCCCATTCGGAATGTATCTGACCCGACACTTGCAGCAGCTGGAGAGACCACAAAAGTTCCTCACCAAAAGGATAAAGGGTCTCAAAAATCTGTCCTATGCTGCCCGACTGAAAGAACTCCAGCTCTATTCAGTCGCTTGCCAGAGGTGACCTTTGCCTAACATACAAGGCCATGTCAAACCCAGATTTGATGAATATGCTACACACCAATAAATCTAGATCCACCAGAGCCCCCAGGGCGGAGACTTAAACCTCGACACGGCTATTAATAGGACGTGCTGGAGGGATAGATTCATCACCCAAAGACTCCCTATGCTGTGGAACAAAATCCCGGTATATGTGAGGCAGAGCACCTCGCTGGCCTTGTTCAAGAGAAATCTTGACCAATGGATGGGAGATCGCAAATATACCCCAGGGATTACCTCAGTGTCACTGCTCGACAGAAGCACAGCAAAATAATGGGTATAGTTCCCCATACTTAAGGGGTGGCGTAAGCCACAAAAAGATGGGCTAGGCTTGTAAATGCCCTCGGGCAGATAGCCTAGTATGAACCTATGAACCTATGAACCTATGAATTTCTCTTCCTGTCAACTCCATTTTAACATTTTCTTTTTAAATATGAAAAACGATATGACAGGAAGAGAAAATCTGAAACCAAAGATCTACAGCAACTAAGTTGTATAGTAGGTATGCAAAAATATGAACATTAACATAAATATACCCCAGAAAAGGCAACTATATATTTATATGTCTAGTGTTGGCAGGTTAAACGGAGAATATACGATGCATACAAAAGACCTACTGTGATAGCTCTCAATTAAAAAAAATACCCACTCATTCATATTTTGACTTATATCCATTACAAATATTGTCAAGTTGTGCCATAAATTTATATACTTATTGATATGAAACAGAAATTTCAACACATCCAGCCATCAGTTAATGTAAGATTTCAGTAAGGTAATGCAGAGTTCTTCTCTTCTTGGCCAGTTCTTGGCAAGACAAAGTGTTATCAGTGATGATGTTTAAATTATTGCGATATATCTTTCTGCAGACATATTATTCACAGGTATACCCAAAAGGCAGTGATACCATCTGCATACTTGAATATTACAGACACTGTAACTTGTATAAAACCCCTTTAAAATGAGTCAAAATATTTTAAGTGATTTTCAAGACCAATGATATGCAATAAATGTGTAAATGGGTTATCATTAGCCATTCAGCAAGACAGAGAAGGTAATTTACCCATTATTGTAGATTATAAAAAGGCAAATAAGCATTATTCAATGACTTAGACAATGAACAAATGTTTCATCTAGTAAGAATTTTTAAAATGCTGATTTTGCCACATAATTTTACGTTGATTGTTATAAAATTCACTTGTTTCTGGAAATGATTTTAACACATGAGAAAGCATCATTTGTAAGAAAGCCTGTGAAAATGTTCTTTACTTTTGTATTTACTGCATTTTATCCTTAGATTTCTGAGACTTTTTTAAATGTATTATATGCAATGAGACTTGGCTTGGAATATACTTCTTTTGTACCTGTTAATTTCATTGTGTGCTATTGCAATGGATTTACATTGTTTTTGCTGGACATGGGTGCCAATTAAGCTGTAATACTGCAATCACCCATTTCCATAATGGGTAAAACACAGATTTTCAATACAAGTCAACTATGTTAACAAAAGTTACTTGTGGTAAGACAGAACCCTGTGATCCTTGAAGATGTTTTTTTTTTCAATGCAAGGAGTACAATTAGAATCAACTATATTAAATTCTTTATATGTTCATAGGTGCATACTAGGCTAATGACCACTAGGGCCTTTATAAACCTAGCCATGAAAACCAAATGTATCACAAATGTTATTGTGCTTTAGAGGCTACTTTAAGGGGTGTATGCTAGCTAGAGCAGGATTAAATGGCTGCTTCTCTCCATCAGAGTCATGAGTGTCAGATTGAGGTGAATTTCTGATTTCCCTTTTACTGGTGAAGTTTGCATTTTAATAGGGTTAGGGAAGGACTTTGATTCACATGGATGGGAAGCCTATTACAGAGAATGGGGACTAACTGAGCATACCTCTCAACCTCTTAGGCAAGAAATCTGGACAAAACCCATAAACAATGGGGGGGGGGGAGCAAAGGCCCCCAAATAGGTCTACTTTTTAAATAATGCTCCTACAAACTTAGAAAGTTTATAGAATGGCAGATTTTGCATCAGCATGACCTTTCTGAAGGATATGAACTATGAAACTGAAATGTCCGTCATTATTTCCTGACTTTAACCCTCAATGATTTGCCAAAAAGAATCCCACCAAAAATACAAGGCAAAAATCTGGACATTCTGCAAAAATCTGTACAGTTGAGAGGTATGTATCTGAGATATATACTTGCCACTCTAACATGTCCTGTTTAAGTAGCAAACAAAGTTTAAATCTTTAGATCCAGTAGTTCTGGTGCTGTTCATTTTGCAGATATGGAAACAGTCCATCAGAGTGGGATCCAGGCATGCATTCAAGCCAGGCATACATTGCCTCTCAGTGTATACAAAAAAAAACAGAGTATAGAGATAGAGCTTTGAGGTGATCTCCATAGGATGTTGTGTTTACACCCTGTATTCTTATTGTGAAGAACCTCTGTGGACATTCCAGTTGTTAAATAAGCCTGGTCAATTATATACTGAAGGGGCATCATACTCAGTGATGGGTCTGATGAGGGCTGTGTACAGTGCCACAGTGACTTCCCTGTACCTAGATGCCATGCCTTTACTTACAAGTTGAGTGGCAAAAAGTTTTACTATCTTAGGCACATTTTGGCTGAAAACAAGGTTACCATCTACATGAGTCTCCAAATCTCTGACTACTATGTTTACTTTTAGGGGAGGGTTGTGAATTAAGTACTTTCCCTGGATGTAAAAAACAGCAAGGAATCTAGTTAACATGACCAAGTATCAAAACAAAGAATGTTTAATGTAAGGTAAGCACTTTCACACCCAATAGGCACTTTATCAGACCATAAAATCATCAAATGAACAAACATTTAAATATTTAGTTAATGAGCAAGTACATGTGAATTCAATATAGGTCTTAAAGGGACAATGTCATTCAAACCTAATCCTTTATCAGCTTGTAGCTCTTAAATCCCTCTAAGTTCTATACATTCAGTTTGAGTCAAAATATCACCATGCCTCAAGCCAGTATGCAATAATTTTAAAACAAAAAATGTAAAGCAATATCCTTTGCCAAAGGTAGATACATGTTTCACCAATGCATTAGACATCTTCTCTTTTCTTTCTTTTATTTATTTATTTTTTAAGAAATTTTTTATCAGTGTAACATATTTACAATATACATACACACAGAAAGTAAGAAGTTCAACTTTACATATTGACATACAATGACAGGAATACCTTGAATTATCAAGATAATCCTTTACAATTAACATATTAAGAATCTTGTTATTTCAAGAGCAATATTTCAAAGTTATACAAACAACTAAAGGTCTTAGTATGATTTATAGATCTTATTCTAATCACTCCTTTTTCAGTTTTCCATAGTATTTTTATTAAATTTCAAAATTCTTTGTTTGATTTTCACTTTTTTTGTAATAACTTTGTGTTGGTAACTGCCAAGAGAGAGCAAAAGAGTTTTTGCTGTTTGACTTTTACATTACAGGAAGTGGAACATTCATTAACATTACTAATTAAAGAAAAATTATCAGACCATAACCCTTTAAAATATACTTATTGGTTCTCAATATACATTTAATTTTTCTTGATCCATAAACATATGTATCTAATGGGTCTATATCAGAACATCAAAGTTTTAAAACTTCGAATGTTCTAATATCGACCCGTTTTGAGTAAACACTAAAAATAGTGAAGCTGCAGAACATCAAATTCTTTCCTAGGGAAAGAATTTGGTTGGCTGGTTCTGTGGCTTTGCTATTTTCATTGCTGTGGTGGAAATTTACAGGTCAGGTTCAGGTAAGTGTGCAATTGTGTGGTTGTTAGGATTAGGGTGCAGTTTAGGTGAGTTAGGGTTAGGGGTGGGTTAAGTGAGTTAGGGTTAGGTGAATTAGGGTTAGGGGCAGGCTAAGTGAGTTAGGTCACGGGTTTGGTGAGTGTGCGATAGTGACGGACCTTAGGGTTAATGTTTGGGTTAAAGTAAGCGGATAGATAGTAGTGTCTGTATAGTTTAGTGTAGGGTTACTTGTAGGATTATAAGTGTATGTGTGTGTATATATGTTTTTTAGGTGTACTTGTGTTGTGTGTATGTGTTTCGGAATAGCAAATTTTTAACCTAAGAAAAAAATTGCTGTTCTGAATGTTTGATATTATGTGGTTTAGATATTTTAGGTTTGATGAAATAGCGCTCATCTTTCAATAACGTGATATAAATACTATCTAATCAGCTTTTACATCTGTACTACATCTCCAGCAAACTGATGAAGTCATTTTACTAAGCTCAGAGATTTTATATGGAGTAACAAACATTCTCTGTATATATTTACATATAAAAACTTTCTAGTATAAACTTGAAGAAGCTTGACTAAATGATTTAACTGTCAAAGCTTTATTCTTACCATCTATTGAGTCACTCAATCCACCATATCTAAAACGTTCCAGAATTCTGCATCAAAAATATTATTATTGCTATTATTATTATTATTATTATTAGCTTATATAGCTTGGACAGGTTTCCTCTGTATGACAATCAACCTTTGATAACAGCATTCATATATTCATATAATGGGGAATAATGTTCTGTTCGTCTTCACTCATATTATCCACAAATTCATTTAATTTCTTACTGAAGGATAATTTAACTGTTTAGCAGATTCAATTACTTATATTATTTCAGTAAATATTGTGGAGACTTAACTTTTCCTTTTTCAAAACAATCTGACTATAATACTAATCCCTTCCTTTTTAGTAAATTCATTTTAACATTGTTTTGAGTTTCTTTAAATTTAGAGGTATATGCAATAGGAGAACGCAAAGATTTACATTTGATATTAATGGAGTTTTAAAGACATATGTCTTAACTGTTTTAAGAGTTGATTTCATATATGCAGAGTATAAAGATTGAAATCAATTGCCTTCTTTGATAAATGTTGTTAACCAGGTGAAAGGCTTATTGCATATTTCTAATTTATTATCTTTAATAAACATATAAGAATGTAGTATAATCTGCTCCTAGATGGTTTTCCATTGACTAGTGTATGTTGAATCTATCCAGAGTATAATAGAGTTAAAAATTACATCAATAGACTAAGATTCTACATCTGGGAAGCTAATACCACAGTCTAATAATCTTATATGATTTCTATGAGCAATTATCTGCTTTTTAGAATACCATAAGAATGAAGTTAATATTTTTGTATTTTCTTTAAAAGTATTTTCTCAGGTATTAAAGCTACTGAATGATATACATGTATATATATATATATATATGTATATATATATATATATATATATATATATATATATATATATATATAGATATATATAATCTTGGTTAATATAATCAGATTAATAAACATTAACCTATCCTCAAAATTAAAAATAAAACATTCATTCCATTTTTAATAAGAAGTAACACTTCTTCAATTACTTTTTCAAAATTATTAACAATCGTAATCACATCTGGATAGATTGTTATTCCTAAATATTTTATTTTTTTCCTTCCCCTAGTAATTGATTTAACAATAACGTTTCAGTTGTATTGCTATTAAATTTCAGGAGGGATACTTCTTGAAACTTTTCAATTCCTTCATCTATTTCTTTGATCAAGTAATTTAAATATCTGACAGTTGGCTAAATATCATCTCCAAAAAATCTGTGTTTTATTTTGGCAATCTCTATTAATTGAGAATCCGTCAGTTTTTCAATGATTCATATACTATTAGCTAAGAGTTTGATAACTAATGCAAATAATAAAGGGGACAAGGGACACCCTTGTTTTGTGCCTTTGTTTAAAGTAAATCCTTGAGAAATGTAAGATCCAGTTTTAACATATGTTTTGGAGTTTCTACACCGGTTTTTGAATAGTCCAATAAACTGTTCTAGAAATGCAAACTCTTTTAAAGTTTATAACAAGTAGTTCTAATCTACAGAATCAAAAGATCTCTCACTATCTAAGTTAAATTAGGTCAATTTTCTTGTTCATTCCATTTGCTAAATCTAAGATAGTTACTAGCCTTTTTATATTATTGTACATTAATCTATTGATGATATACCCTGTTTGATCTCTATTAATTTATCCATTATATCTCTTAATCTTCTGATGAAAATGTAAGCAAATATTTTATAGTCTACATTTAATAATAAAACAGGTCTATATGAGGAGACTAACTTATTATCCTTCCTTGTTTAAGTATAGGTGAGATTACAGAAAATTTCCTTGAGAGTGGAATTATTTTGTTACCTATATAATTCCATACTTAAACCACTTAACCCTGGAACTTAAACCATTTTCACCTTTTTTAAAGCTCCTTTAACTTTTATCAAGGTAAGATGATTATTTAGCTGAGATATTTGTTGGTCATTTAGCTTACAAGCAACATTTTTCTTTAAAGAATAGTCAATTTTATAATCACCAGGATTATTATTTCTGTCTTTATTAAGATCCTCATGGAATTTTTTAAAAACATTAAGCATTTCCTCTATTTCTAAAGTAAATGTATTAGTATGAGGATTTTGTATATTATTGCTTTGTGCCCTTTTGCTTAATATCTTACTTCTATTGGCTCTTGTATGTAGATTTGTTGATATCATTGCATAACTATGCAATTTTATTTTTTCTGAAGCTATCTCCACTTTATGTGTTAAAACTGTTTGATTATTTGTCATTAATTTTAAATTATTTCAGTATTATCTAATTTCTTTGTTTTTTCATCAAACCTCACTTTGTAAATTTCATTGTGTATTTTTAACAACTCTATCCCATTCTTTCAATTTATTAGTGCCCCATCCTCTCATTCTATCTTTAATATGCATTTTTAAGGAGTCCTATAGTATGATTTAACTAACCTGACCATTATCATTCAAAGATAAAATATTATTGATTTGTTCCTTAAGGTAACTCTTAAACTCTTCCAATTCCATTATATATGCTGGGATTCTGTAAATAATCTGAAATGTCCTTATATCCATTACTTAGTGCATTGCAGTCAGATAGAGGACAAGGAATTGTTTTAAAATAATTCACTTTATTAAGTAAATCTGTAGAGGCACAAATCCTATAAATTCTAGTTTGTGTCCCATGCACATAAGTATAATGAGTCAAGAACAATGGCATATTTTCTGCTTTCACTAAATTATTATTGCTAATGAATCTATTTAGTACTTTTGCTGATGCCAGTATTTTAGCTTTGTTCTGTTTACTTGTATCTTCTATACTAGATATGTAGTTAAAATCCTCTGCTAAAATTAAACTACCATTCCAATGACTTTGTAGGAAGTGTGAGTGATCTTCAGCTACTCTTACACCTATTCCAGGGAGCCAGTAAAAATAGCTAATGTATAGAGTTTACCATTATATTTAATTATAGCAAATATATACATTCCTTTTGGATCATTAAAGGATTCCATGCCCTTAGGCATTACAGTGGATTTTCTCCAAAGTATAGCAGTCTCTCTCATCTTTTTGTTAAAAGAAGCTGATGATATTTCAACATGACCTATGTTATTTAAATATTGCATATCTTTATCTATCAAGTGAGTCTCTTGCAAGAATAGAATGTCTTGTTCATTTAATTGTTGATATCTTGTTAATGATTTCCTTTTATTTCCATTATTTAGTCCATTTACATTAATAGAGAATAAACTAAAACTACCCATACCGTGAATTTAAGAAGATTTCTTTTGAAACATAAAATAATGACACATTTTTATACCACATTAGTTTAATTATATATAAGGCTCTAATGTATTCCTCTGACATTATCTTGACATTTCAGTTTTTTTAATTCTTCCTTTCTACAAACTAAGATACTAAAATTCAAAAAAAAAAAAAAAAAAAACAAAGACAAGTCTACAACAACTATAACTGTATATCCATCCATCCATCAATTCATCCATCCACAACCACTTTTCCCATTTTTGAACATGGGGTTGGGGTGTCACTTCAACAGTGATAATCATCTAGAGCCAAGGTTTACACAATATTAATACAACACAACCTACTATGGATATCAAAGTTCCTAATTTGCCTATTGAATAGTCAAACTTCTAAACTATTGCTCTATCTAGCAACACCTAAAAATTCATCCAAAAAGTTATCCAAAAGCTACAGTGGCTTACATATAATTAATATATTATATATAGATAAAAACAATAAAAGAATATTAATTAGTTACATATTTTGCCATTTAATATTATTCCCCCATTACTACATAAATGTTTAATAATCTTCTTCTGTTAATTATAGACCTTAGCTAATCTAACAACTAGTATACTATATACCCATTTATATAATAGTAGCATAAACTGGGCATTTAATATTCCTAAATTATCCACTCATTCAACATATTGTAACTCGATCTCTAAATAAATAAGTATAACAAAGTGGGACCTGAAGAGATAAAGAGATCTGTAAATACAGGTTACATGTAATCTTATCATACTAAACTATAATATAAAATAGAGATAGATATGCATATATATGTATCATGTCAAAAGACTCACATATATTTTATAGTTCTAACAAAGAGCTCTGAATTAATTTTTAAAGTACAAGTTTCCTTATATTTCAAATTTCTGTAATACTCAATGCATTGAATATCAACATATTTAAAAAAGTTAGCTTATTAAACTACGTCATAAAAATGTTCACATTACTGAGGTCAAAGAGAATTTCTTACTATTTCTATGGAGTCAAAAAAAAAGAATCACGGTCTACATTGCATTCAAAAGTTACAAAGTGTTAAATTTAAATCCCTTTCTTCATTCCCAGATTCAGACATATTGAAAAATCTGCTTTACTTTCTATCAAAATAAATGTACTAATTTAGCAATACAACACTCATTTTTCAACTTTGACTTATGAAATTAGTTATTTCAGGTAGTTTTAGTGAATCTAATAACATTCAACATGTAAAAAGCTTCAAAGTTCACATGACCAAACTTCAAATGTCAGCTATTATATTATTTTGAAATGCGTTATATGATTTTCTATGTAAAGAATATGAAATCTTGTATATTCACATTTCTGTCATATACAGGTATATGCAATAAACATATTTCTTAAAATCAATTTGCTATTTAAATATATTTGTTGTCTTATTTTCCCACTAGTATTCTACCTTATTCTATATATCTTGTATTTCTAAAATCTCCCATCAAAGAGCTGTTAGTCATCAGTTCTCTATTAAATATTATAGTATGTGTACATATTTTTAATTTACTAATACTGCTATTTTATTAATCTTTCATAGTAGATGCTGCATTACTTCCCCAGGTTTCAGCAAGCTCTGCATGGCATGCAGGAATAGTGCAGGAGCTGCTGGAGGCAATATGGCCAATGTGCGATCCAGGAATAAGGTCCTGGGATGTGCACAAGCGCTCCTGCACTATTCCTGCACAGACACAGCTCCTGTATGCAAATTACCCCATTTGAAGGTGAAAACTATGCAAATTAGGTGAATTTGCGATCCATGAAGCTGGCAGCTGGCCGTGCAGGACTAGTGTAGTCTGCAGGATGTAATCGGTTAGTAACTGAGTACATTTCGGCAAACTACAAAACGGAGCCATGACAGCTCCAAATAAAGGGGGTATATAATGTGGAAAGCATGTCAATGGCCAAATATATGGCCATTGGCATAGAAAACAGTTGCAAAAAAAACCCCTTTTTTTTAGCTGATTTCGGCTGTTTAAGCATAGGGCATTGGTGCGCACATATGATCGGTCCAAAAATAAAAAAAAAAAAACTTGAAATAAGCATTCTATCCAAAATCACAATTTTGCCATTGTACTCAATGGCAGGCAGAAGACAACATGTCCAGTGAATAGTGGTTGCTAAGGGGGAAGTCTCAGTGTCAGAGCTGTAACTAGGCATTAACAGGCAATCCTATGCAAATGAGAGGAATGATATTGAATCCCAGATCCCCCCTCATGGCTAGCCTTCACCCAACCATGTCGGTGCAGGAAGACCATGGTGCAAGCCTAAGAGCTAGCTGACATCATATAGGGGTGTGTTAGGCATACTGTAAGCTTATTGGTGCCCTGTGGTTCAGGTTTGCCCTTAGCTTAGCAGAGCTAGGCAAGGGTGTGTGTCTGAAGCTGCCTAGCACTCTTTACATTCCCTAAACAGGTGTGCGTGCCTCACACCATGTTTTAAAGGAAAAAAAAAGTAAACCAGGAAATAGCAGCTCTGTACAAATCTGAGCACTGTGTTTGTACAGCGCACCTCTGGGCTTAAACAGGAAGGGAATGGGAAGGGAAAACAGCAGTAGGAAGGTAATCAAGGAGAGCTAGCATAGCTGGCAGGTGAAATGTATTAGAGTCAGCCAATTACATAGGAAGCAGCCCAGCTCAGCCCAGTACAGCACTATAAACCATGCAAACACCTTTCCCTCTGGTTTTTCCACAAACACTACACCACCTGTGTACACAAGCAGGGAAATTTTACCAAACAAAAGCAACAAAATGATAGGGGCTGCAGCAGCTATCATAAATCAACATGTAAAAGAGGCAGTGATGATGATAATGCTAACAACCAACCCACAGTGAGGAGAAGGAGAAGAGTGTACAGACCCAGGATAACCTACCATGTTCTACATGAGCTGGAGATTGTGGAGCACTATAGGGTGGACAGGTATCTCCTACAGCAAATTGTTGAGCTGTGCTGGCCACACCTCACACACAGAACCAAAAGAGGGGAGCCCATCTCAATGGATGCCAAGGTATGTGTAGGCCTAAGAATACTAGCCACAGGTACCTTCCAAAGGACAACTGGGGATATCATGGGGATCTCATGGGCATCAGCATCCAGGGTATTACACCAGTTCCTGGATGCCATGTCAGCACATGCCAGTGGGCACATATATTTCCACAACAGCCGTGAGGCATTGACCAGCAATATGCATCTCTTCCCCCAAATAGCAAAATACCCTGAGGTAGTGGGTGCTATAGACTGCATGCACATATGCATCAAAGCACCACCCAGTGAGCGGAGTAGAGTCTAAATCAACCACAAGGGCTTCCCCTCCATCAACTGCCAGGTCATGTGCGATGCCCAGGGCATTATAATGAATGTGTGTACTGGCTGCCCAGGAAGCTATCATGACTCCCACATCTGGCATATGACACATCTGTACCAGAGATTCTCCAATGGGGCATCCCCTAAAGCCACCAAGTGGGGGATGCTGGTTATGTACTGGAGCCATGGCTGATGACATGCATCAGAAATGCACACACACCTGAAAAAGAACTCCATAATGAGGCACACGCACAGACCAGAATCATAATAGAGAGTGTGTTTTGGATACTCAAGTCACAGTTCCGGTGCGTGGGCACATCCGGTGGAGCCTTGCAGTACTCACCAGCTACATGTACCCAAATTGTCATTGTATGTGCCATTCTACACAATATGATCCTGTGGAAACAGCTGCAGCAGGAACAACATGGGGCAGGGTCACACATCCCCCCCTCATCATTGCCAAGGCCTGCACAGGCATAGAGTAATTTGGAGGAGGAACAACCTGAGCCTGCCCCAGTAGGAAGAAAGAGGTATGCCCAGTATGCCCAGGCCATGGCAAAGAGGCAACACATAGCACATACACTGACACAGTAGGAACCCAGGGAATGACACCTCTCTCTGACTTGCACATACAGTAAAAGGGATGCCAAACATGACACTACCTGTGCTTAACTATGTATAGGGAGTGTACTATGTGCATCCGACATAGTCAGTCCTCCAGCACCATCCCCAATACTGGCACAACCACAAGGTAAGCCACTCTCCATATCAATTGCCGAATGGAGTAGTATGTTTTCTTACTTGTATCTATGATAATGGATGTGAGCATGCAAGGGAATTGAGTGGCTGAATAGGATGCCAGTAGATAGTAGACACCTATAGTGGCAGCATGAGATCTGTAACAAATACTGGTGCCACCATAGTAGCCAGTACTAGACAAGGTGACAAAGCTCACTGTAGCAAATGTGGTGGGCCACATGTGTGTCCATAGTACACACACATGCCCAGTCAGAGAGGCACACATACCAAACAACAGTCTCAGCCAGCAAGACAGGCATATACAAACACAAACAAAAGCTGTACTAAGACCTCTGATTGATGGCTATGGAGAACACCCCCCTCCAGACCTACACTGACAGACTACAACAGGTCAGGCAGTGGGATGTTAGTTCTGAAGGATAAGAAGTCTGAAACTGAAATGTAGGTCAATCAAACTTAAGACCTGTAGTACACTATTATGCCTGCATATCAGCATGATAGGTCAGAATACAGAATGAAATGGAGTACCTGAAATACCAGTACAGTCATATCAAATGTGTACAAGTGTCAGGTGTGCCCCCAATCTTATGTATAAATGTAGTAACATGTATGTGTAGGTATAATAACAGTGGAGCACAGATTACCTGAGCTGGACAAAGTAGCAGGATAGATTGTAGCATGTGCACAATATGCAGGGCTGAGTGTGTTAGGTTGTTGTGTGTTGTATATTGTATGAGAGTGGTCAGTATGTAGGCATGGTGAGGTTTGTCCTGGTGGCCATTGGCCAGTACTGCCGATGACAGGGCCAAGTTCTCACAACTGCAGTGCCAAAAACAATGCATCCCAGCAAAACACATTCCAGCAGTAAGCCATAGTAAATGTCTGGAAGTAATATGTGTCACCATCTGAAAGATGGACATGGGATGAATGTGGGCCCAGACATACAAACAATACACAGAGGGAAGTACCTCAGACAGACAGTGTATAATATGTTACTGTCAAATGGACACTCCTTTGAAATTGTACATCCAGGTTAGCAGCACATTAGTTGGGCTTGTAGTAGGGAATACCAATGTTGTCTGGCCAAACACTGACAGACCTCAAAGGTCACAGGTATGAAGTATTGATAAACAGCTGATGTCCCTGCACAAGCCAGCATAAGTGGAATGCCCCATGCATATCTGTGAGTCAGATGCAAGTAGTGTCCAAATCACAAATGCACCCAGCTCACCCCACCATCACCCACAGGTACCTCTCCAGTCTTATCCCTGCTGTTGGGAATGATTACAATATGACACCCACCTCTGTATGGCAATAGCTAAAGAATGCAGCATGCAGAACAGGTGTCCCATGCAGGTGTGTCCCTAGCTGTAAGCAGCACACTGCCAGCATCCACACCACTCAATCAATAATGACAGAAAGTATTGGCATTAACACCATGCACACCTATCCTGTCACCCCAGGGAAATATAGTGTATTGCAGTCTGGGACTGTAGGAGTGGCACAATGCAATGACCTGCTACAGCTAGCCTGCATCACTACCAAATGGCCTACAGTCCTCTGGCAAAGGCCTGTGTCTCATGCGCCACTGCCAATGTATGTTATATCATGGACTCCCGAATAACAACATAACACAGTCCACAGAACTCAAATGCAAGGCCATGTGGACAAATCCCAGTAACATGTCCACCATGTCCTACTGCATTAACTGTAGACCAACACCGAATTATTGCTGGGATGAGGTGATAACTATAATGAATTTATCAGATAATGTTTGCATAATGTTTGGAAGAGGATAGAATAATAGAGGCGGGTAGGAGCATGGCTGGCATACAGTGTGTGAAGTTTGAAAATCAGCTGTGTGCACATACTATCCCTGCCTGCAAACACAGGAATGGGTGGCTACAAACCTGCTCATAAACCACAATGTGAAGGGGACTGTGAAGGGGCAATGTCCAGAATTATGACCCCTGCCTCTGGGTAACCTGTGGAATCTATACAGCTGTGAGGTGTGGCCACAGCAGGATATAGCCATAGTGTTACATTGATGTATGTACAAGCATGGGATCCTCAGCCACCACTGTACCAAGGTGCTGAACCATTTACACAGACCCAGCAGCAAGTGTCTGCAGCTTCCCCTCCAGAATGGCATGATTGTGCAAGAATATGTAGGCTGTAGACCACAGTACTGGACACAGCTGCATTTGCCCTGTGTTCCCCAGGACATCAAGCAAATAAGTATACCTGACAGTACTTGATGACATAAAACATCAGAGTGTAAAACAGTACATATGTCTGAATATATCTGCTAACACCAAGACCATGTAGCAGAAGCAGCACAGACACAGTTACCTACAGTAACCCACTATCCTTTGCCTATTTTTACCCCATATTGTCAACTGATCTACAGATATCCCACAGAAACTGGTTGCTAGCTGTAGGTGTAGAACACAAAAGCCTGTACTGGAGTACAACCTACCTGGAATGGATTCCCACATTCAATACAGAAGGTCATACTGTGCATCCTCCCACACTTAGAGAAACGAATGCCATGTCTGACAACAAAATACTAAAAGGTCATACCGGGCATGCTCACACATTACAGAAATGAAGCCCATGTCTGGCAATAACAGTGGACTATACATATCTGACAGTCACAGATGTTTGTGCACACACTCCTCAGTACACACCAGTCATGCTTTGCACACACATTGGATAGGAATACACACATATATCCAAGGACAACACACTATAATAGGCCAAAATCACACATACATAGATGTGTGGAAGAGCGTGACAGACAGTGACAAAGACCCTCCCATCATGTCACATCCAGCACGCATCCAATTGGCTAAAACCACATGATGTGCAAATGTCAATAACCGTAGACATTTGCCTCTGGTATCCCTCAGCACTATAGTGTTTGTGGTGCTTGTGCTAACTGTGTAACATGACTGTACAAGTCAGTAGTCATCTAGCAGTTGTATACATGTACCTGTGGAATATAAACCTGTGTGTGCCTGAGTGTTGTGTGTCTGCTTTTAGATTAATGGGTTATGGCCCATGCACACACACTGCACTCCCCATTGTCCTACTATGGCAAGCCTGCTGATGTTTTCACCTTGAAATACACCTTTGGGTAAGGAGTAGCCCTATAAGCTCTGTGGCATGTGCTCTAACTGCATAATGCTATAGTGTGATGTACTAGTTGGGTAGGTGTTTTAATCCCAGATGTGACAACTGTCTATGTCTGTGTAGGGATCAATGATTTTCAGGCCATTCACAGTCACTGCAAGTTCCACTGCCCTACTTTGGCAAACCTGCTGATGTCATTCACTTTGAAATACACCTTTGGGGAAGAAGTAGCCCAGTGTTCTCCGTGGCTCATCCTGTAACTGCATAATGCTGTAGTGTGATGTACTAGTTAGGTAGGAGCTTTAATCCCATGGCAACTGTGTGTGCATGTGTGCGTGTGTGCGTGTGTGTGTGTGTGTGTGTGTGTGTGTGTGTGTGTGTGTGTGTGTGTGTGTGTGTGTGTGTGTGTGTGTGTGTGGGGGGGGTCAATGCTTTTGAGGTCATTCACAGTCACTACAACTTCCATTGCACTAGTTTGGCAAGCCTGCTGATGTCATTCACTTTGAAATACACCTTTGGGGAAAGATTAGCCCAGTAAAATCCGTGGCATGTCCTATAACTGTGTAATGCTGTAGTGTGATATACTAGTTAGGTAGGAAGTCTATTCCCAGACATGGCAGCTGTGAATCTGTGTGTGTGTAAGGATCAATGTTTTCATGGCTAGTCACAGTCACTAGGCACACCTAAAAATAGAGATCATCGACATCTGTGCAGTAACAGAGACCTGATCCAAGGCTCCAGAGAGCACACCTGCAATACCAGGTACAGCTCTCACCACATCTGTCAGCCACCAAACCAGGACCAAAACAATAAAGGTAGAGGAGTGTCCATATTCACCAAGGATATTCACACCACCAGGCTACCTGCCCAACAGAATGTGTCTGACACACCCCCAGTGCAACTAACACTAGGTCAGACTGCAATCCATATTGTATAGCTTGCTACAGATCCCCCACCATGCCCCCCAAGATTCCCACTACAGCTTTTGAAACATACTGGGAAATATGATACATCCAAACACCCTAATACTGGGTGGCTTACACTACCCTGCCATTAACTGGGAAAAATACATGTGTACCAATATGTGTGCCCAACGGTTCTTGGAAGTCATAATTCCTAATGCCCTGGATCAAGTAACCCATAGTCCCACCAGGGGCTCAAATATCCTAGACCTGGTCATTACCAGCATGGGAAATCAATGTTTCACACCTATGGTCACCCCATCGGTGGTCAGGTCTGCCCATTAGCTAATTATTCTTAACATCCACATCCATCCCCCACACTCCAGTAAGGAAACCTCCGTAACACATATCTCCAAAGTGAATGTCATGCTACACATGTCAGACATGACTAATGTCATGACACCCATGCAGATGGGAACTGAAAGGACAACTGTTGAATCCTACATGAAGGCACTGTACGAGCACATCCACTAGTGCATGAATCATACCCTCCAATATAGAACCAAGACACTCCCCACCAAGAAAAGGAAGCCAATGTGGTTGCTCCCTGCCATAAACATACTGTACAACAAAAGGAAGAAACTGTTGCAGGAATGGGGGAATTGCTAGGATGCAAAATATTCCCTTACCAGCCACTAAGAAGCTAAGATCCCTCATAACATCCATCAAAGCTATTTACGAACATAATATAGCCAAAAATGCCAAAGACAACTGCAAGCCATTCCATAGCTATGTCAGGAATCTAAATGGCAATACTCAGATCTGCTCTTAGCTACAACAGGATGGTATTAAATATACTGCTCCCAAGGATATTGCCAATATCCTGGAAGATCGATTCAGTGCCAACTGCATCACCCCTCCCACCCCCGAAAGGGGCCATCTCTACACTGAAAGATTGCTAAATTCCAGTAATAATGGCCACATAGGTTCATAGGTTCATAGGTAGATACTAGGCTATCTGCCCAAGGGCATTTATAAGCCTAGCCAGAGTGTGTCATCTTTCACCACCCCATTGATTAATTAACTGTTCCTCTGTCAAGCAGAGCCAGTGAAGTGATCCCAGGGATGTATTTTCTGTTACCCATCCACTTGTCAAGGTTTATCTTGAAGAGTGTTAGTGAGGGGTTCTGCCTGATGTAATTTGGAATTTTGCTCCAAAGCATGGGGAGAATCAGTGACAGGAATCTATCCCTCCAGCATGTTCTATTTATTGTTGTGGTGAGGTTTAGCTCACTAGACCATGTGGCTCACAGTGACTTGGATTTCTTTAGATGGAGCATGTCCATCAATTCTGAGTTGAACATGGCTTTGTAAGTCAGGCAGAGATCACCTCTAAGTAAGCGATATGCCACTGAGTACAGCCGGAGTTTTTTCAGTCAGGCTGCATAGGACATATGTTTGAGACCAGTAATCCTCTTGGTGAGGTACTTTTGTGGTCTTTCCAGCTGTTGGAAGTGTCTTGTGAGGTACATCCCATATGGGACATTGTACTCTATGATGGTTCTAATGAGTGATGAGTAGAGGGGCACTATACCCTCTTTATTTCTAGATGCAAACCTTTTAGTAATTAGATGGGCAACATAGAAGGATTTCCTAACTACTTTGGCAATATGATTGTCAAAGGAGAGATTACTATCTACCTGGGTCCCTAGATCTCTTATTACCTCTTCTGTATTAAGGGGGCTGCCACCTATGTGATAATTCGTGGGTGTTTTGTTTTTCCCAAATGGGGTGACTATGCATTTTTTGGCATTTAGCTCGAGGCCATGACTTTGACACCAGGTGTCCGTCTCAGTAAGGCCATTTTGGAGGATGTCCGTGTCAGCCAGAGAGTCAATTATGGCTGCCAGTTTGCAGTCATCGGTGAACTTGGTTAGCCATAGTCCTCCTGTGTTTGCCTGTACTTCTGAGAAGTATATGCCGAACAGTAGGGCTCCCAGGACCGAGCCTTGTGGGACACCACTTGTGACTAGTTTAGAGTCGGACCTGGAGCCCACTATTCTTACCGTGTGAGTTCTGTCTGTAAGCCAGTTGGCAACCCATCTCATGACGTAGGTGTTTATGTTCAGGCTGTTGAGTTTTTCTGTAATACCCGAGTGGGGAATGGTGTTGAAAGCCTTGGCGAGGTCAAGGTAGGCTGTATGAACCACCTTTCCCTCATTTATGGCCTTGATGTCTGTCTCGAAGAAGTCAACTAGGTTTAGTAGGCATGATCTGCCCTTAACAAAGCCAAACTGGGTCAGGTCAAGTGCTTGGAGGTTCCCAATGTCTTTTTTTAAAGAGTTCCATGATGATGCGCTCCATAGCCTTGCAGACCAGGCTAGTCAGGCTTATGGGGAGATAGTTACCAGGTTCAGTTGTGGCCCCTCCTTTATGGAGAGGAAAAAACATTGCTGTGCACCATTCTATGGGCACGTAGCCTGTGGATAGGCTGAGGTTGAACAGCATGTTTAGGTGGGGGGTTAGTTTGTTCTGTAGTTCGTGCAAGACGCAGCCTGGGACACCATCTGGTCCCACTGACGCTGTGTTTTTGGCTTTTGAAAAGGCTGTTTTCACCTGTGCGTCTGTGATTTTTGGGACACTACACTTTTCCGGTATTGTTGTGGGCCCTTTTGGAGGTGGGGGGTGAGGTTTGCACTGAATCTATCTGCCAGGATGTTGGCAATATCAGTAGGTTCAGAATATTTTGTGCTATTTTGCACTAGTTCAATGCATATCTGCGAGTTGCCACTTAGATTCTTAACATAGCTAAAGAAGGCTTTGTGGTTATCTTTTGAATCCTTGGCTTTTTTTCTTTCGAAGTTAGCCTTGGATGATTTCATGAGGGGTCATAGTTTCTTATTGATACTGATCAGGGATGTCTTTCCTTCTTGGGATTTGTTTTTTTTCTGAACTAGTTTCCTCCTTCTATTGTATATCCTGGTTATTGCAGGGGTCCACCAAACTGGTTTCCTTCTTTTAGAGAAGTGAGTCTTAGTTTTGCTAGGGATGACATGATCCATGCATCCTTGTAAGTGCTCATAGAGTGTATTTGTAATGGTTTCTGCATCTTGGGCAACGTAATCCTTTAGCGTGGGGGCTGTGAAACTTACCATCTCTGTCTTAAGTAAGGGGAAGTTTTCTTTAGAAAAGTTTTTTACTGGGGTTTCCTTAGTTGGGGGTGGTGGTGGGGTGTGGACATCCAGAGTGATTAGTTTATGGCCTGATCTAACCAGTGATGGGTTGACCTCCGGTGTGGAACACCTGTCGCCCATGTTGGTGATGACCAGATCCAATATGTTTTCACCTCTGGCAGGGGGAGTTTACCAGCTGATCCAGGGCGTTTGAGTTGATGAATTCCAGGAAGTGCTGGGCCTGGGAATTTGTACTCGAGTAGTTTTCCCAGTGAATGGTAGGGTAATTGAAATCGCCCAATATCAGGGTGTTTGGCAGGACCTTCATGTTTTCCAGTGTCTCCAAAAAGGTAGAGTGGTGGTCCTGGGTCATGGAGGGTGATCTGTAGCAGGCCAAAATTTGCATTGCAGATTTGCCCAATGTCAGTTGCACATGGATGATCTCAGAGGTATCATGCTGTGCCACTATCCTGGATGTATAGGTATCTTTGATGAATATGGATACACCCCCTCCTTTTGTGTTTTGGTCCGTGTTATGTGGCTGAAACGTGTGGTATGAGTTGTAGCCCGGTAGTGCTGGGGTGGTCTCTGGAGCCTTGAACCAGGTTTCAGTTACTGCACAGATGTCGACGTTCTCCATACTGAAGAGTGCTCTGAGCACATGCATTTTGAGATTTAAACTCCTGGCATTGAGTAGCATAACCCTCAGTTTTTTTGTTAATTGTGCTGTTTACGGAGATGGGTTTGAATTTTGAGCCTTGCCTAAAAAAGGCACTATAGGGGCAGCAAGAGCCTTGGCCAGTATTCAAAAGCCTAGGGGTGGCAGGTGCAAGCCGTCTCTTGTGAAGCAATGCAGCTTGTCGAGCATGTCATCCCAGGCTGACAGACACTGGTTCCCCTTTGAATGACACCAGAAGCTTAGCCAATTGTTGAAATTGATAATTTTTTCTTTATACTGAGGTATTATTCTTGGTGAAGGCAGGATGCTACTCAGGATCAGGGTCATACCAGCCTGGGCTACATGATCAGAGAGCTCTTCCATGTCTCTTTTCATGTAGTCCAGGGAGGTACATCTCAGGTCATTCACACCAACATGATCAATGGTAGAGTCATATTTGTACTTGTTCTGGAGTGACCTGAGTGCTTGTGTTATGTGGTGGATTCTGGCTCATGACAGGCAGCTAACAGTAACATTCTGCTTGTCTAGCCTAGTGAGTGGGACGTCAGTGTGCCTGACTATAGACTCACCTATTACTAGTGTGTTAGGTATGTTATTTTGCATTAAGGGCTGTGATTGTGCAGCATACTTATTTTGTGTTTTATGTGTTGTCTGGTTTGTGATGGGAAGTGCAGGTTGTTTGTGTGTCTGCTTTGAAGGACTCTGACGCTTTTGCAGGCTTTTACTTAGAGCCTCCGAGTATGATTTTGTGTATTTATGTGTATTTCTTTTTCCAGCGCTGTTTTAGTAGGTCTGTGTGTGGCTGGAGTTGTGGTGTAAGTTTTAACCTTCTCCTCTTGACTGTCTGTTCCAGTCTTGGGTGGAGACAGCTTAGCTTCCAGTTTAGCTGTATAATTGCATCTCTCACATATGTTAGTGTTTTGTGATAGGAGGAGAGGGTTGTCTGTGTACATGAGGCAGTTGTAACATTGCCTCAGGATACCCAGATTCACCAGCTGGACTGGAGAGTGCACCTGAAGTTGCCCTTTGGTCATGCCTGAATAGTAGGGTGAGCTGCTTAGTCACTTGGTTGGTGAGGGGTGAATAAAGAGCCTTGCCCTGCTGGGCAATCACTGTCAGGGTATATTAGTGCTTGCTATTAGGTTTGAGCAAGTGCTGGGCTGTAGGTAAAACCCACACTCTCCAGAGCTAAGACAAGAGCAGCCATGGGATCAGACAACATCCTGGGCAGTGTACTACATGAGCTACAAAATGAACTGGCACCTCACCTATATGCCATGTCTAATCATAGCCACACCTCAGACTTTGTGCCCACTGTGTTGCACACAGCTACAGTTATCCCAGTCCACAAGGGGGGATCCACCTTGGATCCTGGGAACTACAGCCCTAGAAGTATGACGTGCCTGATCTGCAAGGCCATGGAATGTATTATCATGGAAATTAAAACAATGACATTGGCAACCTGCAAACACTGGACCCCAACCAGGTTGGGTTTGTGAAGGGCTGATCATGTCACGTCAACCTGATTGACAAATATGAATCCATCTCCAGAGCTATGGACGAGGGTAAGGTGGTTCACACGGCCTATCTGGACCTTGCCAAGGCCTTCGACACCATCACCCTGTCTGGAATCATAGATAAATGTTTCAAGCTGGCCATTAATCCCTATGTCACCGAATGGGCTGCCAACTGCTGTACTGACAGAACTGACACTGTAAATGTAGGTGACACCAACCCCAGCCCCAGAAAAGTGACAGTTAGAGTACCTTAGGGGTCAGTCCTGGCACCACCCGTGTTTGGCATCTACTACTGTGAAGTACAGTCCAACAGTAAGGAACTCTGGCAAACAAAGGTCACAGATGACTGCACACTGGGAGCCAATATTGAATCCCCACATGATGTGGATATGCTACAGGAGGGCCTTACAGAAAGTCATACTTGATGCCTGAGCCATGGCCTCAAGATCAATGCCAAGAAATGTATAGTTGTCCCCTTTGTGAAGGGACATGTACCTGTGAAGTACCACATAGGTGGCAGTACACTAAACACCTAAAGTGTGATAAGAGACTTAGGGACACAGGTGGAAAGTGGTCTAACCTTTGATAACCATATTGCCACAACAGTCAGGAAATCCACCTATGTGGCACACCCCATAACTAAGGGCTTTACATCCAGGAAAAAGGAGGCCATTGTCCCACTGTAGTCATCTTTCAGTAGACCCAGTACAGGCTACAATGGCCTGTTATGTATGTACCTCACAAGACATCTGCAACAACTAAAAAGGCTGCAGACATACCTCAATAAAAGAATCACAGGCCTAAACCAGATACCCTATGCTGACCGTCTGAAAATCATCCAGCTATACTCTGTCACATATTGTGTTCTCAGAGGCAATCTCTGCTTAACATACCATGCCATGTCAAACCCAAAGCTGTTGGACATGCTGCACTTAAAGAATTTCAAACCTTCACAGCCACATGATCCAGGGATCCAAATCTTGTCATCACAATGAACAATACAATACATGCTGGAGGGATGTGTTTCTGACCCAGAGACTCCCCAGACTCTGGAATAGACTGCTCATACATGTCAAGCAGAGTGCCTCTTTGGCCTTCTTCAAAAGGAACCAGGACGACTGGATGAGAGATCGAAAATTGACCCCAGGGATCATGTCAGTTGCCCTGCTAGACGGAGGTCCAGGGAAGTAAACATTGTGGAAAGACATAAGCAGGGAATTGTCATGTCTAGGCATGTATAGGCCCTAGGGCCGATAGCCTAGTACCAATCTATGAACCTATGACCTACACTTTCCATTGCCAATCCTTGGCAAGACTGCTAATGTCATTCACTTTGAAATACACCTTTGAAGAAGGACTAACCCAGTAAGCTCCGTGGTGCATGCTATAACTGTATAATGCTGTAGTGTGATTTACTAGTTAGGTAAGAGTTCTAATCCCAGACATAGCAAGTGTAAAAGTTTGTGTGTTTGTTTGTCTGTGTAAGGATCAATGCTTTTGAGGCCAATCACAGTCACTCCAACTCCCATTGCCCTACTTTGGCAAGGCTGCTGATGTCATTCACTTTGAAATACACCTTTGGGGAAGGAGTAGCCCAGTAAGCTTCATGGCATATGCTATAACTGTGTAATGCTGTAGTGTGATGTACTAGATAGTTAGTAGTTCTAATCCCAGACAAGTCAACTATGAGACTTGGTGTGTTTGTCATATGTAGCCTGTGTTCCTATGTGGAGATAGCTGTGAGTGTGTAATAACAGGACTCATTGTAGAGTGGGTTTTACAAATTTCTTATATGGTGGGCCTATTATATGTCACAATGTCCACCTTACAAGGATAACAGATGTCAAACAGCAGAGAGGCTGGGATAGACAATCCATACCCCTACATGTGACATCATGGCTTGACGAATAATATAGGCAACCCTTGTATTACCTAGAGAACACTCTCCACCCTTGCTTCATACACAAACACACTCGGCTAGGCAACAACCACTATGTTGGTAGTTCCCTGCATATTGCCCACAGATAGTAACCATGGTGTGATTGCAGTGGACTACAGAGGACATGGCACCCTGTCCCATCCCTACAATAGGCACTTAATTGCATACAGTGCTTCTTCGCAATGTTCCCCACTGTACGCCTACAATAACTGAAGAGCCAGCAAATATAACCCACAGAAGACATACCATGCCTTATACACATGCCCTGTATGGACAGATGCCACTGACATCAGGGAATACCTGTATCATGCTGTTAGTGTAGGAGCAGGGTCAACCTGGTGTCCATTGCCAGTTCTCACTACATGAGGTCAGGAATGGCACATCTAATGATAACAATCTGTCTACACAACATGCCCCAGACACCACAGGTACACTTCCACATGTCACAGAACATGCATGTGGGACATGTGTACATCCCAGACATTGTCCATGTTATGGAATATAGAACACATACATGGCAAACATTGCACAGCACTGGCCAGCCACAATAGTAACCCAGATGACTGGATGGTGAATACAATACCCACCTGTGTGGGGCAATCCAGACACTACACCTCTGACCCACACTGCAGACCATTGTCATGTGGCCTGATGCCAAGGTATACCCTTTACTTAGCCTTGCACAGCCTTCTGGCACAGTCAACCACTACACACCTGTGAAGCAATGCACCCATGCATGTCAGTACTGGCAAACCTGTGTCTGTGTGTGAGTGTGGAGTATAATGATTTGGACACCATTCACACTCACTGAACCTCCCATTGGCCTACTGAAGCATGCCTTCTGATGTCAGACACCCTTTGTCCATATATCATCATGATAACCCCTGTGGTGCATGTGATACATATGTAGCACTGTATTGTGGCAAACTAGCTAGTTAGGAAGTCTAATCCTGACCCTGCCAACTATGATAATGTGTGTGAGTCCCTGAGAGAGTGTGGCTGTTTCGACCTTGACACCTGTTCATGTGGACAGACACATGTACTACACCTACATTATCCCTCCTTTATCACTGTTGCTGATGTCACTCACCATCAAATATACCTTTGGAAAGCTCCCCAACATGTAAGCTCTGTGGTGCATGCAATAACTGCATAGACAATTGATAGCAATACATAGTCAGGCAGGGGATTGAAACCCCATACTGGTAAGTGTGTGACACAAACATGCTTAGGTTTTACTCTCCAACTCCCTCCCTGTCTTACTTTGTCGCTGTCTGTCTCTCTCACTCTCTCTCTGGTGGATGTGGAGAAGTACACCTGCTTTGCTTAGGCAGCAGCTTGCGTTTTGTAAGTGATGCTCATGATCAGCTGATGGCCTCTGCATGAATTGCAGTCTCCAACTAGCTGATTGCCTGTGGAACAGCTGTGGAAACATTCCCATAGCCAATTGCATGGAAACACATTCCTATAACTAGGAACATCATGTGGGTGTTGGCTCTTTTCATTCACTGTGAGCAGGACTTCATGTCGGTGTTTGGCAAACAGCATCACAGATGGTAGTGGGATAAACCTCTAACAACATACACTGTGCAGACAGGCCAAAAAACAGGAGGGGGATGTTCCAGACATGACTACAGAATGTAAGTCTTGCTCTTCTGCATTTGAAGCAACGTTGGTTTAACAGGGTCTGTACAGATATGGCTGGTCTACATGATTTAATACCTGTCATGACAGTGTTATGTGTTTGAGGAAACTCCCACCTGTAGGGTTATCTGCAGACTGGCCAGTGTTTGGAGTCTTATGTTTCTTGTGTTACTGAAATGAATGAACACCAGTCGCAGTAACTACAGAAAATAATCCAACGAACCAGCTGGTGAAAATAAGGATGTACAATAAAACGTTAACCGATGGAAAGTAAAAAAATTACTTTATTCGACCAAACAAACAAATGCTTAAAGCTGAGGCATTAAACGCTTTCATCCACCATAGTGGACTTCTTCAGAATGCCATAATACATAACTAGCAAACATTTAAAAACTTTTTGGCGCCAAACCCGCCAACATTCCATTCTGATGTTAAAGTCATATACCTCTAACATGGGTTAAATTAATACATACACTAATTCCATATGAACGTCAGTATACTGGCTTGTAGTGAAAATATGTACATTCATCTAATCCATATAAATATACATACAATAAATCACGATATAAAAAATATTTGTTGGAAACTGTTCAATTTGCTAAAGCTAAGTAGTTACATATAAAAATATATATAAAAAATAATAATAATAGTAAAAATAGGAGTTATAATCAATAAACAAGGCTTGTTATTTTCCTAATAGATATCATATTCAAGACAATACTATAAAATACCATACCAAATTGTACCTATGTGTAAAAAAAACATGTGAACAAAGCTCATTTAAAAATTACAAATAACATGAATCCATACATAATACTATCACTAAGTTACTATATAAACCCATCAAATAACATATTATCTTAATTCTAAGATGGGTTTTATAGTAAAATAATCATTCAGGCCAGGTTTAGTACCAGCGTCTGTAATGATTTGCCGAATTACTTCTTTACGACTCAAAAGGGCTTTATAATTTGTGCCCATGACATTGATTATAACCTGGTCAATAATACCAAATTTAAAATAATGTTCACTGAAATCAAATACATGCCTGCTAAGGGCATTGTTCATGTCATTGGTCCTTATAGAATATAAATGATCATATATACGATTCTTGAAGGGTCGCTCGGTCTTACCAATGTAGTAACTTGAACAAGTCATACATTTCGCTAGATATATAATATTCCTCGTGTTACAATTACCCTTTCAAAATTTTATTATAGTCCTATTAGTATTTTCTAATACAATTTCTTCTTTTTACAAGATTGCATAACATTGGTTACAGGAACCACATTTATTTGTACTACCATATTTGATAGCTCCTCTATTTGAAGATGACAGTTGTTCAAGTTTTCTTTTGATATTGCAACCTGTTTTATATACAAATAAAGGAGTGCTACCAAAAATTTTGTGTGTATTGTCATCTATAATTAACATATTCCAATGGTTCCTAATGATGTTTTTAATGTATTCCACATAGGGAGAGTATTCCAAAATACATGCTCTCATAAATTTTTGATTAATTTCCTTTGACTCGTTCATTATTAATTCCCTTCCTAATACTGGTAAATATTTCTTACCCCACTGCCCCAATATATAAGATGAAATGTTATTTAGCATAACCTGCGGGTAGCCTCTATTACTAAACATATTCTTAATAAATTCTATTTCTGGTGCAACATCATAAAATTCCGAGGTCATCCGTGCAGCCCGGATGCACTGACCTTTGAAAATACAGGACAGTGTCTTACGAGGATGACAACTGGTGTAGTCTAGGTAACTATTTGAGAATGTTATTTTTCAATATTTATTTGATTTAAACCCTTCACCTATTTTGGTTATAAGAACATCCAAATAAGGGATACTATCAGTGTTAAATGTATAAGTAAATTTTAGAAAACAACTAGAATTGTTCAAACATGTCATCAGGCTTTCAACACTTATTCGGTTGCCGTCCCATAATACAAAAATATCATCCAGAAAACGCGAATAATAAATAACATTGCTAAAAAATGTACTATTAAATAATGCTGTGGTTTCCCACTCTAACATTACTAAATTTGCATATATGGGAGTGCAAGCCGCTCCCATAGCCACTCCCCTCACTTGTTTAAAGTACTCTCCTTCAAATTGTATATAATTATAATCGAGTACTAAGGACATTAATTCCATTATTGCCATTATTCGTTCCCATTCTAGGTCAGAATATTTGGTCAAACTATTACAAAAATATTCTAGACCAATGTCCTTGGGAATACTAGAAAAAAGATCAATAACATCTATTGTTAGAAAAGTACAATTCTCAGTGAATTTATCTTTAGTAAGTTTAGCTAAAAAAGACCATGAGTCTTTAACTAAATGTTCAATATTGTTATAAATGGATTTAAGCCATCTATCAATTACAACACCAATATGAAAAGTCTTAAAATGACTACCCGAGACTATAGGACGAAATGGTGGATTATCAATATTTTTATGAATTTTAGGTATCCCTACAATACATGCCAATATCGGATATTCAACTTTTATATAGTCATAAATATCCTTTGTGATATGCTGGTCCAATAATAATTCTTCAATACACATATCAATGCGTCTATAACCGATGTTAATCTCATTTAAGGATACAGGTTCATAATTCCCTGAGTCGTGCAAAATCTTGTAAATTTCGTTAGTGTAGTCAAAAGTGTTATATAATACTACACCCCCTCCCTTATCGGGTTTCATGACTCTAAGGTCGTGATTTCTAGTTAACTCCACCAGGACGTTCCTCTCGTTCATATTTAAATTGTGTTGAATACTCATTTTTCTAAAATGTCTATTGTTACTATAAATGTCCTTAATCACTGCCTTTACAAAGAGCCCAACATTGGGATGAGTAGGGGGTATAAAGGACATTTTCTTTTTAAGAACATTTTTCTTGTTATCAATGGTATTACCAAAGTGCATGGCTATATTCAATTTTCGTGTGAATAATTTAATTTCAATGATCGTATCAATCATATTAAAAGTAGGGGTAGGTACAAACTTTATACCTTTCATTAGAAGAGTGAAATGTTCCAACCTTAATTCAATATTAGTATAATTGTAAATATGGAAGTTGTTGTAACTACTTACTATATCACTATGAACCTTAATACCTTCTAAGAGGTCATTATTAGAATCCAGCGTGTTAACATTAGTCTCCATAGACCTATGTACTAATACTGGTTCAGTCCCTACTTCCTCCACTTCCATCCTCTCCTTTGTTTTGCATAACCCCCATGATATCTGTCCTTGAAAAAATTTTTTCCTTTTTGAAAATTTCCTCCTCTGTGTTCAAAAGAAGCATGAACTCTATCATTGTTTTCCCATTCATATTCTCTGCTTCTATGGTCATAAACATTCATAGTATCGCTATTTTTAAAATTATCATCATTTTTAAAATCTTTAAAATTCTTCCATATATAAGCAGAATTATTTTCATACTGCTTAGTATCCCTAGTCATTTTTTGTTCTTCTTAATAAAAATATTATTAGCTTTTTTTTCCGCATATACAAATTGTTGATCATACAATTCCTTCCACTGCGTAAATAGTAGATCATTAACAATAGTACTATTTAATTTCTCAACCTCATCTACTAAATTACATAACTTTTCATCATTTTTAGTAATTAACATTTTCATAAAATCCAAACCAAAACCATCAAATAGTTTGTTAAAATCCTGTTTGTTTTTTCCATTCATTACAATGTCCATCGGGACTTTAAAAAAACGAAGTCCCATAGGGACTATTTTCAAGTCGATACATTTATTTAAATAGGCATTATCAATTTTTAAACCTTTTATGGAAATTAATTTCTTACCCATTACGTAAATGATATCTTTTAAAGTCCCTTTAGTTGAATTTGCATTAGAATTAACTGAAGGTAAACATTCACCTACAAAATCAAAGTCTTTAGCTAAAAAAAACATCGAGTTGATTAATCCCATGTCCAACACTAGTAGCTGTTAACCCCTTGTGTTTCAGACTGGAACTGTTAGGTGCTGTACCTTGCAATGTCTCAACTTTCTTGTGAGTAATGGCCGTGTAGGTACGCATTTCCATCGGGCGCTTAGGTTTAGCGCCCACCCGTTCAAAATCATCTTTGGTCTTGAATAAGGAAAAATCAAAAGTGTAGTCTCTGTCAAGATTTAAACTCAAATTAGACTTGTCAACCCTTAAATTGTTATACAATAAAGATTTCTCATTTATATGTTTCTGTCCGGAACCTTGTCCATTAGGAATATCAATAAAATCTCCGTTACTACTGTCAGCACCAACCATCGGGGCCGAATCACATCTGTTAAAATGCCCATCATCTGCACGAATCACCATCTCTCTCAGTTTAATAATTTCTTCCCTTAAAACATTTATTTCGGATCGCAAACTCAACGTTTCTTCTTGGTCATTAACTCCATTCGGTAACCCGTTCGTCACATCCATAACAACAACTGAAATGAATGAACACCAGTCGCAGTAACTACAGAAAATAATCCAATGAACCAACTGGTGAAAATAAGGATGTACAATAAAACGTTAACCGATGGAAAGTAAAAAAATTACTTTATTCGACCAAACAAACAAATGCTTAAAGCTGAGGCATTAAGCGCTTTCATCCACCATAGTGGACTTCTTCAGAATGCCATAATACATAACTAGCAAACATTTAAAAACTTTTTGGCGCCAAACCCGCCAACATTCCATTCTGATGTTAAAGTCATATACCTCTAACATGGGTTAAATTAATACATACACTAATCCCCTATGAACGTCAGTATACTGGCTTGTAGTGAAAATATGTACATTCATCTAATCCATATAAATATACATACAATAAATCACAATATAAAAAATATTTGTTGGAAACTGTTGAATTTGCTAAAGCTAAGTAGTTACATATAAAAATATATATAAAAAATAATAATAATAGTAAAAATAGGAGTTATAGTCAATAAACAAGGCTTGTTATATTCCTAATGGATATCATATTCAAGACAATACTATAAAATACCATACCAAATTGTACCTATATGTGAAAAAACATGTGAACAAAGTTCATTTAAAAATTACAAATAACATGAATCCATACATAATACTATCACTAAGTTACTATATAAACCCATCGAATAACATATTATCTTAATTCTAAGATGGGTTTTATAGTAAAATAATCATTCAGGCCAGGTTTAGTATCAGCGTCTGTAAAGATTTGCCAAATTACTTCTTTACGACTCAAAGGGGATTTATAATTTGTGCCCATGACATTGATTATAACCTGGTCAATAATACCAAATTTAAAATAATGTTCATCACCGAAATCAAATACATGCCTGCTAAGGGCATTGTTCATATCATTGGTCCTTATAGAATATAAATGATCATATATACGTTTCTTGAAGGGTCACTCGGTCTTACCAATGTAGTAACTTGAACAAGTCATACATTTTGCTAGATATATAATATTCCTCATGTTACAATTACCCTTTCGAAATTTTATTATAGTCCTATTAGTATTTTCTAATGCAATTTCTTCTTTTTCCAAGATTGCATAACATTGGTTACATGAACCACATTTATTTGTACTGCCATATTTGATAGCTCCTCTATTTGAAGATGACAGTTGTTCAAGTTTTCTTTTGATATTGCAACCTGTTTTATATACAAATAAAGGAGTGCTACCAACAATTTTGTGTGTATTGTCATCTATAATTAACATATTCCAATATTTACCAGTATTAGGAAGGGAATTAATAATGAATGAGTCAAAGGAAATTAATCAAAAATTTATGTGAGCATGTATTTTGGAATACTCTCCCTATGTGGAATACATTAAAAACATCATTAGGAACCATTGGAATATGTCAATTATAGATGACGATACACACAAAATTGTTGGTAACACTCCTTTATTTGTATATAAAACAGGTTGCAATATCAAAAGAAAATTTGAACAACTTGAACAAGAGGCTACCCGCAGGTTATTTTAAATAACATTTCATCTTATATATTGGGACAGTGGGGTAAGAAATATTTACCAGTATTAGGAAGGGAATTAATAATGAATGAGTCAAAGGAAATTAATCAAAAATTTATGTGAGCATGTATTTTGGAATACTCTCCCTATGTGGAATACATTAAAAACATCATTAGGAACCATTGGAGTATGTTAATTATAGATGACGATACACACAAAATTGTTGGTAACACTCCTTTATTTGTATATAAAACAGGTTGCAATATCAAAAGAAAACTTGAACAACTGTCATCTTCAAATAGAGGAACTATCAAATATGGTAGTACAAATAAATGTGGTTCCTGTAACCAATGTTATGCAATCTTGGAAAAAAAAGAAATTGTATTAGAAAATACTAATAGGACTATAATAAAATTTCGAAAGGGTAATTGTAACATGAGGAATATTATATATCTAGCGAAATGTATGACTTGTTCAAGTTACTACATTGGTAAGACTGAGCGACCCTTCAAGAAACGTATATATGATCATTTATATTCTATAAGGACCAATGATATGAGCAATGCTCTTAGCAGGCATGTATTTGATTTCGGTGATGAACATTAATTTAAATTTGGTATTATTGATGAGGTTATAATCAATGTCATGGGCACAAATTTTAAAGTCCTTTTGAGTCGTAAAGAAGTAATTTGGCAAATCTTTACAGATGCTGGTACTAAACCTGGCCTGAATGATTATTTTACTATAAACCCATCTTAGAATTAAGATAATATGTTATTCGATGGGTTTATATAGTAACTTAGTTGTAGTATTATGTATGGATTCATGTTATTTGTAATTTTTAAATGAACTTTGTTCACATGTTTTTTCACATATAGGTACAATTTGGTATGGTATTTTATAGTATTGTCTTGAATATGATATCCATTAGGAATATAACAAGCCTTGTTTATTGATTATAACTCCCATTTTTACTATTATTATTATTTTTTATATATATTTTTTATATATATTTTTATATGTAACTACTTAGCTTTAGCAAATTCAACAGTCTCCAACAAATATTTTTTATATCGTGATTTATTGTATGTATATTTATTTGGATTAGATGAATTTACATATTTTCACTACAAGCCAGTATACTGACGTTCATATGGGATTAGTGTATGTATTAATTTAACCCAAGTTAGAGGTATATGACTTTAACGTCAGAATGGAATGTTGGCGGGTTTGGCGCCAAAAAGTTTTTAAATGTTTGCTAGTTATGTATTATGGCATTCTGAAGAAGTCCACTATGGTGGATGAAAGCGCTTAATGCCTCAGCTTTAAGCATTTGTTTGTTTGGTCGAATAAAGTAATTTTTTTACTTTCCATCAGTTAACGTTTTATTGTACATCCTTATTTTTATGGAAGTGGAGGAAGTAGGAACTGAACCAGTATTAGTACATAGGTCTATGGAGACTAATGTTAACACGTTGGATTCTAATAATGACCTCTTAGAAGGTATTAAGGTTCATAGTGATATAGTAAGTAGTTACAACAACTTCCATATTTACAATTATACTAATATTGAATTAAGGTTGGAACATTTCACTCTTCTAATGAAAGGTATGAAGTTTGTACCTACCCCTACTTTTAATATGATTGATACGATCATTGAAATTAAATTATTCACACAAAAATTGAATTTAGCCATGCACTTTGGTAATACTATTGATAACAAGAAAAATGTTCTTAAAAAGAAAAGTTCCTTTATACCCCCTACTCATCCCAATGTTGGGCTCTTTGAAAAGGCAGTGATTAAGGACATTTATAGTAACAATAGACATTTTAGAGAAATGAGTATTCAACACAATTTAAATATGAATGAGAGGAACGTCCTGGTGGAGTTAACTAGAAATCACGACCTTAGAGTCATGAAACCCGATAAGGGAGGGGGTGTAGTATTATATAACACTTTTGACTACACTAACGAAATTTTCAAGATTTTGCACGACTCAGGGAATTATGAACCTGTATCCTTAAATGAGATTAACATCGGTTATAGACGCATCGATATGTGTATTGAAGAATTATTATTGGACCAGCGTATCACAAAGGATATTTATGACTATATAAAAGTTGAATATCCAATATTGGAATGTATTGTAGGGATACCTAAAATTCATAAAAATATTGACAATCCACCATTTCGTCCTATAGTCTCGGGTAGACATTCTAAGACTTTTCATATTGGTGTTGTATTTGATAGAAGGCTTAAATCCATTTATAACAATATTGAACATTTAGTTAAAGACTCATGGTCTTTTTTAGCTATACTTACTAAAGATAAATTCACTGAGAATTGTACTTTTCTAACAATAGATGTTATTGATCTTTTTTCTAGTATTCCCAAGGACATTGGTCTAGAATATTTTTGTAATAGTTTGACCAAATATTCTGACCTAGAATGGGAACGAATAATGGTAATAATGGAAACCATTTGAGTTTATAATTTCCAGGAACCTTTGGGTTACGGTGCTGGGGCTTGAGTAGTGCTCCCAGTCAATGTTTGGGTAGTTGAAGTCGCCCAATATAATGGTGTACGGAGAGATCTTCATGTTCTCCAATGTTTTCAGGAAAGCCGAGTGGGATTCCTGACTTTGAGAGGGTGGTCTGTAGGATGCTATAAACTGAAAAGCAGTCTTGCCCACTGTTAGTTGCACATGGATGGTCTCCGATACTTCGTGCAATGCCACTAACCTGGAGGTGTGGATATCCTTGATAAATATGGAAACTTCCCCCTCCTTTTGTGGTTCGGTCCGGGTATTGGGGCCGAAAAGCATGATATGAGGTATAGCCTGGTAGTGCTGGGGTGCTCTCTGGAGCCTTGAACCAGGTTTCTGTCACTGCACAGATATCGATGTTCTCCATACTGAGGAGAGCTTCGAGTGCGTGCATCTTGAGGTTAAGACTTCTGGCGTTTAGCAGCATTACCCTTAGTTTCTTGTTCCTTGTGCTGTCTATGGGGATGGGTTTGACTTTTGAGCCTTGCCTAAAAAAGGCACTATGGGGTGGCAAGAGCCTTTGCCAATATCCGAAAGCCCAGTGGTGACAGGTGCAAGCCGTCCCTAGCGAAACAACGTGGCTTGTCGAGCATGTCATCCCAGGCTGACAGACACTGGATCCCCTTTGAATGACACCAAAATTTTAGCCAATTGTTAAAATCGATTATTTTGTCTTTGTACTGTGGCATCATTCTAGGTGAGGGTAAGATGCTGCTCAAGGTCAGGGTCATACCAGCCTGGGCTACATGATCAGAGAGCTCCTCTATGTCTCTTTTCATGTAGTCCAGGGAGGCACGTCTCAGGTCATTCACACCAGCATGTACAATGACTGAGTCATATTTGTATTTGCTTTGGAGTGACCTGAGTGCTTGCGTTATGTGGCGGATCCTAGCACCCGACAGGCAGCTCACCGTGACCTTCTCTTTATTCAGCCTGGTGAGTGGGACGTCAGTGTGTCTGACAATAGAGTCACCTATTACAAGAGTATCAGGTGTGTTATTCAGCCTTAAGGGCTGTGGCTGCTTGGCACACTGACTTTGTGGGCTATGTGTTGCGTGTTTTGTTTTGAGGTAGCGTTTGCTTAGATGTCTGCTTTGGAGGTCTCTGTTGCTTAGGTAGATTTTTATTTAGAGCCTCCGAGTATGTTTTTGTGTATTTATGTGTTTGGTTCGCTGATGTGGTGGGACTATGTGATACTGGAATTGTGTTGTGTGAGGTTACCTTCTTCTCCTGACTGGTTACACCAGTTTTGAGATGAGAGAGCTCAGCCTCCAGTTTGGCTAAATAGTTGCATCTCTCACTTATATTTGAATCTGTTTGGAGGAGAAGAGTCACATGAAAGTTCTTGTCCCATCAAAACCACCAAGTTAAGACATCATAGCTCATCCTTTCAGAATTTTTCTTCCTAGAAAAGTAGGAGAAAATAGGAAACTTCTCAAATTAGAGACACTTATTTTAACAAGGGAAGTATGTTAACTTAGGGTGATGGTTAAAAAGAGAGACGGGACACAAATTAACTTTTTTCTGAAGTAAAAGAATCGATAACAGACTGTAATAATTATTACTGACTGCAATCCAGCATCATGTCTTACAAAATCTGATTTTATAAGGTGCTAAAATTACAAATATGAGAGGTGCGGTCCAAGTTTACTGCAACCTAAACTATCAGCATTAAGTTTTCTTGTTCCAGGCATTTAGGCAACTTTAAAAAAACAACTGACACAGACAGCTTCTGTCCACCTACACTGCTTAGCCATGTTGAGTTTAGATGACCATTCTGTCCTTACTGGTCAGTGTTCTGCTCTCTTCTACCAAAAAGCCGTACGTACAGCAAGTACAAAACAACTTCATAAAATGTGCTAAGAACTCACCCATCCCCAACCACCACACATTTGGTGTTTTTCAGGTTCAGTTATCAGCCTCCAGTTGGCATTCTCATACTACTGCTGGACAGTTAAACGGAAAGGGATTAATAGTTCACGTCAGTTAAGATTCGTTATTTCTGTTCTTTCCTTCTTCACAAGAATATGTTTTACAGACAGACATTACCCCATTCCTGAGGGAGAAACTTAAAAAATACAGATTGAAGGGTAATTTAGCATTTCAGATATTAAGGGAAGGTGTCAACACAGAACAAAACTGCCTGAGGTCAAGATGAATAGTTTCTGGCTAAGGATATAATCACATCGCTCCTAAAATGTTTGATTTTTCTATTAAAATAATTGATAATTACAAGTCAGTTAATAATTTCAGACATTATGAGTTTCATATTTCTCACTACTCACAAGTACAAGTTGAACTCTTTTAAGTGAGTTACAGTAATATTTAATAACAGTGCCAATCTGATTTTGGGCCCTTGCCTTCCCCCATTATTTTTTGGCTCTGTCCAAATTATTTGAGGAAAGACTTTCGATGCAGGAGAAGTATGACTGCAGAGAATAAACAGTCAGTCATAGGGTTTCAAAGAACAGCTGCTGCACAAGCTGCAGTAGAGCTGAAGTGGTCTAGCATGATGACTCAAGTGACGTATAACAGAAAAGTTCCTATTCAAGCTGTAGAATTTTTTAATACTACATTTATGACTATCCTGAACTCTCTTGCCACTCTCCAGTTAAAAAGTGTCAAGACAAAACATGCCAATTAGCTCACTAAGCTAACAAAGCAAATTATGTCCTCTAGGGATAAAGCCTGGAAAGCCTGGCTAAAAAATGAAACTCCTGCTACCCTCCTCCAGTCCAAACAACTTTGCAACCAGGCCAAACGTTTAGTTCTTAAAAACAAAAAAGATTACTTCCAAAGTCTCCAAAACCAACATAATTATAACCCCAAGAAATTTTGAAGAACAATCAACTCCTTACTCCATCCTGGAACAATCCACACTCCATGCCATGATGCTTAAAAAACACCCACTGAATTAGCCTCTCTCTTTAATTCTTATTTCATCGATAGTATTGCTAAGCTTAGTACCACCTTCCCATCCATCAACACTAACCAACCACACCCTGCCACGCCACTTGCCATATCACCTTCATTACCAACTTTCTCACTGTCCCCCATACCTACCTCCACCATACAAAAGCACCATCACAAACTAAAACCATGCACAGATGCCCCAGATGACCTACCTGCAGAATTCTTACAGCTATTTGCCTCCTCAATTGCATACCCCATCAGTATCCTCCTTAACAGGTCTATTCAGGAATCCTGCATAACTGATATCTGGAAAAAGGCATATGTTCTACCACGTCATAAAGGTGGCAACAATGCTGACATTTCCAACTTCTGGCCCATTGCCATTCTGTCTCCCATCTCCAAAATACTAGAGAAGTGCATTCACACTCAACTCCTTAGCCACATGAGTAAAAACCACCTCCTTTCCCCCACTCAGCATGGCTTTAGGCCAGGACATAGCACTAACACTGCTCTCATTTCCTTCCTGGACACAGTTAATAGAGCCAGGGATGATGGATCCATAGTCTCTGCACTCTTCCTGGATCTATCATAGGCATTCGACACAGTTTCCCACTCCCTTCTGCTTACTAAACTCTCTAACCTTGGCACCTCTCTCTCCACCATTCAGTGGTTTTCCAGCTATCTCAGTCATAGGCAACAAGCTACCATATGGCAACACTGCTCCTCTCCTTTCACCAACACTAACATGGGAGTCCCCCAGGGTTCCATACTGGGTCCCCTTTTATTTAGTATATTCATCAACGACTTTCATAAAATTCTTACCCACAGTACTGTAATCCAATATGCAGATGATTCTACCATTATCTGCTCTTCTAAATCTGCCTCTACACTGCAGCAGCTTACCCAAGAGGCTTTCACCTCAACTGAATCCTGGATGTCACAGAATCATCTTCCACTTAACCCAACAAAACCAAACTGATAATATTTACCCCCAAAAAATCTAGCCCAGTTAATAAGTCCAACTTTTCAGTTCATTCCCAAAACAATACTGTTATTAATGTTGTTCCCAGTACCAAACTGCTCGGTGTCATCATTGAAGATAACTTAACTTTTGACCTTCATATCCAGAATAACATAAAAAAAAACCATCAAAAGCTAGGTGCCCTCTATAGGCATAATTACTTTCTCACCTTCTCTGCAAAAAAAAAACCTCTTGCCTCCTCATTCTTGCTTCCTACTTTCCTATACGGCACCCCCATCCTAACCAATATTCAGTCCTCCCTAAAAACTAAACTCAATACATGCTACAATAAAGTTGCCAGATTTGCTACAAATGCTAAATTCTCCTCTCACCACTGTTCCACACTACATCAACTTAATTGGTTGGAACTTCCCCATTACCTCACATACCTATAACTTACTACTGCCCATAAAATCATTTACTTCCCAGAAATCTGCCCAGCCCTAACTGACATCTTAACCATCTACCATCCAAATCGACACCTAAGGTCAGAAAATAAAATGCTACTAAATACTGATAAACCTAAGCTCTCAGCTGGTCAAATATGTTACTCTTTCATTGCCTCCAACCTTTGGAATAAACTCCCTCCTTCAATAAGAACTATCAGTAGCTCCACTGCTTTTAAAAACTCCCTTAAACTTCACCTCTCATCGCATTGGATATGCACCTGCACCCTTAATCACAATTCCATTACCTGACCCCCTCCCCAAAACCATCTTAGCCTATTTCTACACTTAGACTTTCTTTTCCTTTCCCTCCTGTAAACCTACTGCTTCTGCTGACACTAGCCGGAGCCATCCCTACTCTAAGCCTTCTGCCTCCTTTTCCTTTATACAATCTTCTCTCTCCTCTAACAACCTTACCTACCATCCACACCACCTATTTCTAAACTTCTATCATGATTTTAATAATTTTCTACCAATGTCACCATGTTATACAATGTTATCACCTCACTGCTGTATTGTAATTTATGTCATATTATTGTATGCTCTTATTCACTTATCTAATGTACTATCACTACCTGATATATTCTGTATTATATGTTCTTTTATGTAATTAAATGTGGAGCTTTTCTCCCTGGGCCTCCACTGAAAATGGGCTCATCTCTGGCCAGGTGGACTTTCCCAGTAAACAAATGTAATAAATAAATAAAATAAATAAATAGTTACCTTCCATATGAGTTTGCAGTCCCAGGTCCTGTTACACCTGTTGAACACATGAATATACACAATGCTCAACAACAACTTTGCCAAGGTCATAAACTTTTTTTATTAAATATACAAAATGTTTAACAAAATATAAGACAGGTTGGCTATAGTGTAGGGTTCTATACTATAACTGAAAGGTTATTTACAAGCCAACTCATATCACTAGTAGGCAATTGTACTTTAAGCCATCCCTCTTTCTTTAGAATACATTTTAGAAAAAACAAGGCAAGATCTGAGCCTGAATCAGGGATAGTTGAGAAATACTGCCGTAACCCTTGCCATTACAGTACCTATAAAGTACAAAATATTTTAAAACTACCACACTAAGTGGGAACTACATATTTAGATACACTTGCTATGTTATGCTCTCAGTTGCAGCGACTTACTAAACAGGGAGCGCAGCTTTATGTCTATATCTTTCAGTAAAACAATACACTTTCTGGGTGACAAATTTGTTGACCGGGACTGTCTGACTGAGCTGAAGCCCTTTTTTAGCAGAGGCCAAATATTAAATGTTAAAGGTAAACTAATATGCACATACATCTCATGGCTTGTGATATCTGGATATGTGAAAAAAAATACGTTCATCAAGTTATGTGACTGCAAACTGCCACAAGAAGACATGCATTCCTTGTTTGTTGTATATAAGGTGAGCAATTTTAAATTCCTGTGCACATCATCACTGACTGTTCTCTTTCTATGATGATTAGACAACAACACTCTTAATGAAAGTGTGACTTCCCTTCCCTTACAACTAATAAATATAAACTAAATAGAGTCATGGCTTGGGCATGTAATTGTGCTGCAGCTCTCGAATGAGGCTTTTATTCTTTAATATTCAGCAAAAGGCATTTACATTATTCTAATAGCAAGCAACAAATGTTAACATGCTCCTTCACGGTTATTTTTTTCTGGACATGTGAATGGTTTAGCATCTCAAAAGATGCTCTATTTTTTACATTTTCCAAACCAAGTCCTGAGGCCAGAGAGCAGATTATTCGTAAGGATGATATATTTTGCGCTCACTGAATCTCATCACTGTAGAAGAGGGTGGCGATTAGAACTAATCTGCAGGCAACCAGTCTTTTAAAACAACAATCTTTAAATCTGACAACAAAAGGGCAGCTTGTAACTTCAGTGTATATTAATGTTCCATTAGACTTTCATGGGTGGATAAAGCATTAATAAATAAAGAAAAAATCGGGATTTGAAGGTGCCACTCAGGAATTCATGGCACCCCATTATTTTAGCCTCAAAACCAGGAAATTCCGAGGAAATCAGCATGGTTGAGAGGTATGGTCAGATATGAGACTGCTAGATATGTTATGTATAGTAGAGGTTATATTTGAGGACATAACCTGGGCATTCTGTGGTAGTGTGTATAGTAGTGAGGTCTGTGTACTTATGGTGATTGTCGACATTATGTGTATTGCGAATATGCACCTTGGCCTGTGTACAGACTGTGGTAGATGTCATTGTTCTTGGTCCTGTTCAATAAGATGTTACATGCTGTTCCAGTGTATGGTACCCTATCGGCTTACATGATTGTAGGGCCAAACACACACATGTCACATACCACAGACAGCCATTGGACCAAACTGTATCATGGCCTAGTATATGTAGGGTTAGTGTGTGAGTGGCATATATGAGGATGCTGTTGATCAGACAGTCCATATACTGTAATATTATGCCTTCATACCATATATGGCTGTGGCTGTGTTCACACTGGTTGTGGGTATGCACTTTCATACAGATGTCTGTTACTCTGTGCTGTGACATGCCTGTAGAGTCTGCTATATTTGCAGGTTCAAGTGTATTCCCCCATAAGAAATGTAGGCCTGTGCTGTGGCAGCCTGCCTGTAGTTTGCACAGTGTTTTGTTACATGCCTAGCAGCTAGGTGTAATTACCCAATGTAATGTTACATCCAGATATTTGCCAGATGTACTGCTGCCAGGCCACCATAACTGTCATGTATTTCTTCAAAGCAGTGGGATTCTGTACAGATGTATGTCACCTACTAGTGGGTAGTATGTGGCCATGTGACCTCTGCACCACCAGTTATTATGTGTCAGGACAGACAGGAGTGTGTGAATGCATAAACTGTGTGGGCATATGTAGTCCAGTATTTACATGCTATACCCATGTACATGGCTAACATCCACATTGTCAGGCTTGGTTCACATATCTCGCACTAAGGGGATCTGTGTATACCTCTGAAATGACCAGAGTGCGCCAGACTGTCCACATATATTGGCCATATCTCTGCTGTAGTCCACAGAATCATTACTGTGATATCAGTGGTACTGTACTATGAAGACCTTAGGATGTCTGTCAGTAACTGATAGCATACATGTCAATAACAGATGTGACCTCCCATGCACATGTCTGTTAAGACAGCCCCTGTTACAGAAGCAACAGTCTACATATACTGCAATACATATATGACATCCCCTTGCACTAAGAGGTTGAGACTATTGGTGCTGAGGTATAACTCCACTCCAAGTTCTGGATATATGGTAAACATATATGTATATGTATATATATGTATAGCTATATATATATATATATATATATATATATATATATATATATATATATATATATATATATATATATATATATATATATATATATATATATATAGATATAGATATAGATATATATATATAGATATATATACATACACATATCTGCATATATACATGGATATATATATATATATATATATATATATATATATATATATATATATATATATATATATATATATATAGATACATACAAACACACACACACACACATATATATATATATATATATATATATATATATATATATATATCTATATACACATCATCTATATATGTCTACACATATACAGATATATAGATATATATGCACATATAGTTATAGATATCTACATATGATGTACATATATATATATATATATATATATATATATATATATATACAGAGGTATCTATATATGGCCATAGATGTTGCACTATACAGATGTGTATATATATATATATATATATATATATATATATATATATATATATATATATATATATATATATATATATGAGTATATATGTGCATGCACATGTAGACATATATCTACATATGTATATGTATATATCCATATCCTTGTCATGCGTAAACATTACTGTTGTGCATACCTTTCCAGATGTAGCACACCGTATGTATATGATATGTGTATATTTAGATATAACAACATATGTGATGCAACAGTAATATCACTAACAAGTACTACACAATTGTAGAAGTCACAGCAATTGTTCAATACTATTCAATATGTGTACTGACAGATATATTGGAAAAACAACAACTGTCTTCACAGCTGTCAAGGCGTAGTGGTTAACTGTTGTGATTATAGTGTATAGAGTCCTGAGTTCAAGCCCTGCAAGGGCTGTTTATTTTGTTGCTGGGCATAACAAGGGCTGTTGGATACAGAGTGGTTAAGGCAGTTTTGAGCAGCTTTAAGTCCATTTGCGTGGGTTTGTGTGAAGCTAAGTGGTGCTAAGGTATGGTTAAATGTATGGGCGCTTACACCATGTAGGCTTCACTTACCAGTGTGCAAATGTGCTTAGCTGTTATATTGCAGCAATGTTGACACCTGCTAAGCATGACTCAGCTCTGGTAACCAGTGCTCACATCCCAATCTGATAATATAGCAGGGTAATGCCATCTGTAATAAATGTATGTAATGCCATGTACATAACATGCATCTATGTGCTGTCATGATGGTAGCAAGGGGTTTGAGTCTCCTGTCTGAGACACTTGAGTATATATGGCTAGTAGAATACTCATATCCATGTGAATGTGTTACATACAAGGGTAGTATCCCAGGTTATATGCAGTCACATTGGCATGCAGTGTATCATTATGTTACTCCTGTTGACAGCACTTTCCCAAGCAAGAGTAGATTGCTAATTGTAGTACTGGAAACAAACACCCCTGCATGCATAGATGGACTTTGAGTCCTCACTGTCACGTTCCTGGTGCACGAGCTGTGTCACATTATATATTTCCTACTGGATAATGATGTGACATGTGGAAAATAACTGTAGACTACTGTCTGTATAGCACATGTCAGTGAGGGCTGCCATCATGTAGTAATGGCATACCTATCGGTGTCAGACGTCTATCTGTCAACACATTTATCCTACGGCATAGCTAGTTGGCAAGCTGATGTCTGTCAGTCCCTGTACAGATGTGCAGATGTCAGTTATCCATCTTGAATATGTACAGGCAATCTATGCTTGACTGACACTGACATGTCTGACCAGCTGTGTTATAAATGGCACAGATAGGATTCAACACCCTGTATGCACCACATGCCATGGATACCTCAACTACACTACCACAGTCAACAGAACATGCTTGGGTACAGGTCTCCAAGACAGACACTAACCATTTTATGTAATACATGTTGCATGCATGTCAACTGGAGCACCTCACTGGCTCTCTGCAGGAGGCACCCAGAGGATTGGCTGATACATGCCATTCTCACCCTGAGGGTCACCACAGTGGTGTTTGTCGATATATGTCCTGCTGGCACATGGCAGGTGGCATGATACCACTGTACACATCCCCTACACTTCCCATCCCTCCATGGACAATAGTCTGGTACACACCTATGAACACCTGCACCAATGTGCCCCAGTACTGACAAATGTGTATGTGTACATTACTGAGAATATCAGTGTCTGTGTATTAGTAGACCTGTAGTTGTGAATACTCTGAGGCCCTTCACAACAACCACACCACCCATTGCCATAATTAGATGTGGCTGCTGCTGTACCAGACATTACATGTACCTTGCTATGCTCCTCTCCCTAAAGGCTACCTGGGCCTTGCAGTACCAACACAACACTGTTGTATATATGGGTTGATAGGCATGAGATACCCACTGAGTTCTGGCAAGTGTGTGTATGTGTGCATGTGTGTATGTATGTAGGGTACAGCATTCCTAGGCCACATACTCCTATTACAATATGCATTGCCACACAGTATTAGGGATTGTCATGTTGCTGCCCATAGGAGAGACATGACAATGCATCACCCTGCTATGCCTGTGGCATGTGCATTAGATGCATATCCCTGTAGTAGCACTCTTGGGATGGACAAGAGGTTGTATTGCAGTCCTGGTCAATGTGTGATGGTGGGTATGTCAGAGTGTCATTGTGGTTTCCAGTGCATACAATATCCACAGTGGGGTGTGGGTGCTGGGTATACTGTCATTACACCATGGTACCCCTGGTACATGTACCATGTACCACTCTATGGTGACCACTGTCACCATCAACCATACAGGTAACTGATAACACTATCCAGCCCAGTTATGCATGTGCTGTGTGCAACCTATCTGTAACATATTGGACACACTGACAAGGTAGTTAACACTGATAAGCCCAGGTCTCTCGGATGTGTGTCTGATTGTTATGTATTTGTCAATGTGTATATGGTGGTATGTCACACTATATACCATCCTGTACATGCCTAGGGATGTTCTGCATGTAACATGTAATCTGAAACACACCTCATCCTAAAAGCTGTGTGGTGTGTGCAATTAAAGCCACACACATCAGTGGCACTACTTACCTAGGTAGAGGTTTAGTCCCAGTGTTGCCAAGTAAGAGTGTGCGTGTATGTGGAGGGATCTTCTTCAAGATGCAGAATATACATGTCCCAGGGGGTCAACTTTCCAAGAACTACATGGCATATGCTAACATGTCGCAGGTATCATCCTGTGGACATACATTCCATCACAACTACTGTTAGCTGTGTATATGGCCTCTTCTCCACTGTATAGTTGTGTAGCGATATTGGGGTTGGTATATATAGCTGGGTGTATGTTGTGGACACAGCCAACATCACTGTGGTCACTGTTAAGTGTATCCCCCAATGTAACTGGCCGTAATACTGTACAGTTCATGTTAACAGGTTAGGTATTTGTCTATCACGCTATCTGTAGTTCTACAGCACATCTTACCCTCCAAAGGGTAGGGGTGTGCCACCTACACAAGCACACATATGTTTACTGTGTTGAGGACTGCAGAACATTGGGGAAAGGGATATATACCCTGCCGGTACCATCATCAATGACATTAAACTAGCAGACTGCTTATTCCACAATGTGTTGTTCTGTGTAGTCTGGCTTGGTGGAATTACAAGGGTTATAATGGGTTACTTGCACAGGTACATGCATCCATGTGTACAGTATTCTCTGTGTAGTGCATCGACATCTAAGCATGTGTGTGTGTTATACACAAACATGTGGTGTGTACCACCCAGTACAACTACCATTGTCCACTGTAGAAGGGCTGCTAACAGCAGCCACCATGCACTCACCTGTATACACCATCCCCAGACCTATCGGGCATGTGGCGCAGGCAGTAACTGTTATACAGACCTGTGATGTGTTCAACTGTACCCAGGATATGGCACAGCCAAGGTGTCACCACAGTGACATACCTCTTGTGAGATATGGCATCAGACCATCCTCCTGCTGACACATGGACACCTACAACACAAATGGATAACAATATGGGGATCACAATTACTCAGTATTACTAACAGCTATAATGCATCATGGCTGGGTAGCTACACTATGTACCATATATAACCTAGGCTGTTACAGCATTTGAGGGATATCTCTAGCAAGCTGCCTTAAGGTATATGGTTGTATATTACCATACATTTCACCTTTGGAACATAAGTGGCCTAGTGCTTACTGTCATACAGACTGTTCTGTTTGTCAGTGTGATTGTGATATTTTCAGTAGTTAAGCATTGTTATGTAACAAATGCATCCTCATTGTGGCAACTTAATTATTTTTCCCCTAGGAGTTGAGTACAGAGTGTAATTTGAAGCTGCTGAACTATACATCTGCATTACTTACTGTTGATTGATTGTTACCCTCTGAACTAGTCTTTCTTTACTGTTGTATTACTTGAAGGCCTTGGCCTGGACAGCAACACATGTTATGCTTTCGAATTACTGTATAACATGATCTGGTGAGATTTGCATTACTCAGTTAGTATGTATTTCAAAGTCTTGACAGCTATGTGACATGGCATATACAACTGTAATAGTACACAAATAAACATTTTTTATGTATGCAAACCTGTGTGTGGTGTCATATCCTTTGACATCTCTGTGGGTATATGTTTCCGGCAAAAATTGTCTTTTGCAAGAGTGAATCATACACTGTCCATTTGAAAAGTTGGCAAATGTAGGAATAATGGCTGTTCAATATGCTGTGAACCCTCTAAATATGTATATCTTCCTTTACATATCTGTGTGTGTATGTGTAGTTACATATCTATATATATATATATATCTATATATATATACATATATATATATATATACATATACATATATATATATATATATATATATATATAGATATATACATATATATATATATATATATATATATATATCTGCATATACATGTGTGTGTGTGTGTGTGTGTGTGTGTATATATGTATCTTTGAAATATTTATTGCTTCCACATTGTACATTCCCAGACTGTACTGCATGATATGTTATTGATACCATCCTGACATCATACAGGTGGGATGGGTTACTGCTAACGTCTTGTGGCCATGTTGCGTAGGGTCCTGGGTGTGGGACCTGCAACAGTTGGTATTGTGTTGCAGGGCATATCTGTTTGGCTGTGGGGAAGGGGTTGATATCAATACTTACAAAAGGTATTTAGGGTATTTAGCTTGGGACCCCTCACCCCCATTAATGGTGCCATTGGTCATATAAGTATTTATGTTCTCTTTTATATCTATAGATATATATCTTTATATATATATATATATACATATATATATATATATATATATATATATATATATATATATATATAGAGAGAGAGAGAGAGAGAGAGACAGACTTAGGGACACAGGTGGATAGTGGTCTCACTTTTGATAACCACATTGCCACAACAGTCAGGAAATCCTTCTATGTGGCACACCTCATCACTAAGGGCTTTTCATCCAGAAAAAGGAGGTCATTGTCACACTGTACTCACCCCTCATTAGACCCATTATAGAGTATAATACCTCATTTCGTATGTACCTCACAAGAGATCTGCAACAGCTGGAAAGGCCACAGAAATACCTCACTAAAAGAATCACAGGCCTAAAGCAGATGCCATATGCTGACCATCTAAAAAAACTCCAGCTATACTCTGTGGCATATCGTCTACTCAGAGGTGATCTCTGCTTAACATACAAGGCCATGTCAAACCCTGAGCTGTTGGACATGCTCCACTTAAAGAAATCCCAATTCCTCCGAGCCACACGATCCAGGGATTTAAACCTTGTCATCACAATGAACAAAACATGCTGGAGAGATAGGTTCCTGACTCAGAGACTGCCCATATTCTGGAATAGACTGCCCATACATGTCAAGCAGAGTGCCTCCTTGGCCCTCTTCAAAAGGAACCTTGATGATTGGATGGGAGATAGGAAATCCACCCCGGGGATCATGTCAGTCGCCCTGCTAGACAGAGGTCCAGAAAAGTAAATATTGTGGGAAGAAATATCCAGGGAATTGTTATGGCTAGGCTTGTATAGGCCTTAGGGCTGATAGCCTAGTACCAACCTATGAACCTATGAACCTATGAGAGAGACAGATATATATATGTAGACATATATATCTTTACATATATATATATATATATATATATATATATATATATATATATATATATATATATATATATACATATATGTTGTTGTGTCTTTCGGCTTTTCTCGGTTAGGGGTCGCCATAGCAGAACTCCGGTGCGCTAATGATTGCCAATAGATTTTTACATGCCGAGTTGCCAGCCCTGACGCACAACCTTCAACGAAGGTACGCCCATTCACACATGTCTCCAGACAGAAGACTCTCTAGCTGAGAATCGAACAGGACAGCGTCTTACTGTGAGGCAACAGCGCTACCGGCGCAACACCAGTGCAGTTTTTTATATATATATATATATATAGATACACACACACACACACACACACACACACACACACACACACACACACACACACACACACACACACACATATGCATGCATAAATACATTTCCTGTACTGTTGAATGACTGTGCTGGATAATATGTTTTTGAAAACAGTAGGGTTAATGTATATCTGACATTGCTTAGTGGTAAATCTCCTTGTCTATTGTGTGCAGGGTCCTGGGTTTGATTCTTGCAAAGGCTGTTTATTTCGTTGTTGGGCAGAACAAGGGACGTTGGATACAGAGTCATTAAGGCACTTTTAAGCAGTTGTAAGTGGATTTATGTGGGTTTCTGCGAAGGTAAGCACTGCTAACTTCCGGTTACAGTTTCTTATACTCAGTTAGCTTCTCAATTGCTTAACCTGTGTAGGCATTGCTTACCCCCTGCGCATACAAGCTTAAACCTACTTACTGCTGCTTAAAGTGCTTACTCCCACTTACCCCTGCACTAATTTCTTTAAAAGAAATGAAAAAGGGTTGACAGGAACGTGGTGAAAAGGGACACAAAGAGGGAAAGACAGTAAAGAAAATAGCTAGGGATGTGCAGGACGGGTGTGGGGAAGCTCCATGGCTGCCCATTTCTTCTGCAGCAGCAGCAGCTGTACATATGAACTGATTTGGAGGTAGATTTGGACACTCATACTTCTGAGACAGGGGTGAGGACAACAATAACATGTTGTGAAGCCAGTTAGACCAGATTACATCTGTCCAGTTGACACGTGTGTGAAATAGACAGCTATGTATGGGGCAAGATTTTTTTTCGGAACAGATTGCCTTTTTTTTTTTTTTAAGGTGAGAGTGGGATGTTGGGGAGGGATATTAGGTATATTTGGGGAGGTAGTTTGGGTAGGCTAACAGACAAGATAAACAAGACAGCATGCAGGGGCTGTATATGACACATATCGGGGGTAAACACCTTGGATGGGGAATGTTTGGAACTCGGAAGCCCATGAGACCCCTAGTGAAAACAGTGGGACTGAGCTCCCCACCCATGGGCAGTCACCACTGCACCTTCACAGCCCCGAAGGTGGCTGTGATGGGGGCTTGATAGGAGGGGCAGACTTACCCTCTAGTTGTACCATACAGCCCTCAAGCTTGCGTAGCAGATCTCCAAACTCCCTACGGAGCTCGCTATGCACCAGACCCTGGACCTGGCGATGGGTGACAGTATCCTGTCCACGTCCACTCTTGGGGGATGAGCCCCATCCCCTGAGGCAGTTCCACCCAAAGGTGGTGCAGGACCAGCGGATGAGGATGTCCTGGGGTGGGCCCCAGATGTGCTGGTGCCTGATGCCATGGCCAGATGAGGTGGGAGAGGTGGGTCCGTTGGGACCATTTTTCCAAACATGCTATGGTGTTTCCATTTTACAACATATGTGAGTTAGTAATAGTCAACACATTCCAGGATTAGGTATAACAGCATGCATAGATATTCCCATTAACCCAAAACACCAGATATGGAACAGTCACACAGCAAACAGAACACATGCATATATGGAACCACAGTGGCCATTACAACAGCATGCAGATACATTGATGGCAGCATGCCACCAATGCGGGAGTATTTCAACATGGCACATTCATAGGACAAATTTCAATATTTATTAAACAATAGGACATGTGTCCCAACAGTAGATTTAATAGTGCACATACCGATTGAGTTGTGTATTTAGTTTATTGTTGCAGATATGGTGGGGGGGAGAAAGATGTCAATTAACAACATGTATATCCCTGTAGTTCTCATTACATTCCTAGTCAGTGCTGTGATCTGTACCTTACAGGTATTATTACACTACCCTATGGCCTTAGTTTGGACAGTGGCATGGATGTAGACAACTATATACATGAACTGATTTTTACCTTCAGTATACACCTCTTACCTGGTATACCTGTGGACATACTGTTTGTTAATACTACCTGCCTGTTTCTATGCATATTCCCAGATTCCAGGTTGATGTTATGCACATACCTGTCCATCTCTTATTGCACACACTCTGAGCATGTCTTGACATGGTGCAAGTGAAACAGGGACATATTTTGACTACTGCCCTCATAAACCTTTGATGAGTTGTACAATGACAGGTTTGTTTTCATAGAAATTTTCCAAATATTTACAGGCCTGACAGTCTGTTATATGACATTAAATGCTGCCTACATGTCATAGATTACCTCACTGATATGCCAGGGGTACAAGGTAATAGCCAGCAGATATGGGCCAATTAACTGGACATTCTGGACAAATCTGTACAGTTGAGGGGTATGATTCTGCATACAGCTTATTACCACTCCCAGGATTTGAACCATGGCTGCATCTGCTAAAAATAAAACAGTGTACATCACAGTTGAGTGTGCTATATAGATATTGCTGTGTAGCTCTTCTCTGATTTCTGTCTATAAGTCTCCTGTGGTTTTACAATCTGACCTTGTAATTACAACACTCTTATACAGGGTTTCCTAGACAGTTTTATTATGTAGCACAGTGTGGATGACAGTGATGAGTAACACCTTATTATTCTGAGAAACTGCAACACTAACAATGCCATACAATACCAGAGTAAACAGTACCAGTCCAGGATTTCAATCTTTTATTTCTAGGCACAGTTTTTGTATCTGACAGACCTGTGGGGGGATTGCTTGTTAGCACTACCTGAATGTTGCCACACATATTACCAGATTCCACATTATTATTATGCACATATGTCTAAGTCTGTTACTCCACACACTCCGGTCATAGCTTCACAATATGGAGGTGGAGATGGGACATATTTTGCTTATTACACTCATAACATTTTGGTGAGTTGCTAGAGTGACAGGTTTGTTCTTATAGATATATTTCTGTCAGTTATGATGTCTGACAATCAGTTGTATGTCATTATTTGCTGCCTAAACTTCTGGGATCATCCCACTGATTTGCCAGGGGAACAGGGTGACAGGCAGCAGATATGGGCCAATTAACTAGACATTCTGGACAAATCTGTACAGTTGTGGGGTATGATTCTGCATACAGCTTACTACCACTCCCAGGATTCGAACCATGACTGTGTGTGCTAAAAATACAACAGATCACATCTCAGTTGAATGTGCTATTTGTATTACGTTGTCTGTCTTTTTACTGTTTTCTATGTCTTTCTCAGTCGTACAATATGACCTCTTGTGATTACAACAGTCGTATACAGACATTCCTACACATTTTATTTATGTAGCACAGTATGGGTAACAGTGCTTAATACAATAGTACTATTAAGAGATTGCAACGCTACATTACCATATCATACCAGAGTAAACACAAGCAGTCCGGAAGTTAGATCTTTATTGTCAGGCTGTTAACCTTTTATTTACATACAACCTATATGAGACTCTTCCTGCCATATTGTCTGGTGTATTAAGTACATGCCATACATGCCATACACAATACAGGTTTTATACTGGCAATTAACTTTCTACTACTTTTAGATTTATTTTTTATGACAGTACATGCACAAGTATTACTAACCTGCCTTGCAATGCAACATCTGCAATATACAGGCATGGGCTTCCCGGTTCACAGCCCACTCATCTGCCACTGTCAAAGACATAAGAGGAATGTTTAGCCATACCTATCCATAATATACTTGGGCTGGCAATTATTAAACAGGTAGTAGACTGAGATACTTACACATGGCTGGGACATCACCCGTCTGCCTAGCTTCTTGGATCCACTGATCCAAGAGCTCCCTCTTTCTCTGCTTCAGGTTGGCATAGTGATGCCTGACCTACTCACCAGTTTGAGGTATGCCAGTGGCACAGGTGAGGTCACGGGCGAAACAGTCCCAGGCTTCCGCTTTATATTGGGAACCCTGCTACTGGCCCTGCACCAGTCTCCAGTCATGGTCTTTAACAAGGAGTCCTGTCATGACTTTGGATTCCTGGATGCCCCCAGCACTGCACCCGGAAGCACACTCCTTCTCCCACACTGGTCATAGTACCTACAAGAGGAAGCTGCAACCAATTATGAGATGTATTCCCACCTGTTGACTTTAAATAAGGCCAATTTCCTGCACTTTGCCGTGATTGGACAGTTTTGAAAATGCTAAGCTAAGGGCAAACCTGCTTACCTAAGGTTGGCATTGCTTAAAGGAGTATACCAATAGGCAAACTGATTTAGCTGGCCTACACATTGTTGACACCTAGTAAGCAGGGCTGTGCAATGCTTAGCATTGCTTATTTTTTTAATTTGCATACTATTTGCTGTTTGGCATTGATTTATTATTCATTACATGTTATATATGTGTCTGGTATCCATGATTCATGTCTACGTACACTGTATGGGGTCCTTGTGTTTATTAGAGGATTTCAGCACTTTATTGCAATGACACCTCACATCTGGACTTAATACAGTACTCCAGTCTCACATATGTATGTTATGTAGTAGGTTATACAACATAAAACTGTATATAGATTCCTTTCACATGTTAAGTTTGATTTTCCTACAGTGAGGATCTATTTTGTGATACCTCAGTCTTGTGTACTGCTGTGATGGCTTACTGGTTAGCTACTGTGACTGCAGTGTAGAGGGTCCTGAGTTCAAGACCTCCAAGGGCTGTCTATTTTGTTGCTGGGCAGACCAGGGGTTGTTGGATATAGAGTGATTAAGGCACTTTTAAGCAATTGTAAGCGGGTTTGCATGGGTTTGTGTGAAGGTAAGCTATGCTAACTTCTGGTTAAATATGCTTACAGAGAGTTAGCTTCAGTTTTACTTAAACTGTGTGCATTGCTTACCCCTATGCGAATGGGCTTAAATCCACTTACTACTGCTTAAATATACCTACTCCCACTTACTACAGCTTAATAGTGCTTACTCCCGCTTACCTCTGCACTAATTTAGACAGAAATGTAACATGGGTCTTGGGAAGGGGATGGATTTGGACACTGAATGGATGTATCATTCATTACACATTATACCTTCAATATGTATCCCTGAATCATGTGTACATATACTGCATGGGGCACTTCTGTTTATCTGTGGATTTTACATTATTACAATGACACCTCACATCTGCATTTAATTCAGTACTCCAGTTCACAAATATATGTTATTTAGTAGGTTATACAACAAAAAATATTGTTCATAAAGTGTTTTGACATGGGAAATGGAATGTACTGGCGTGAGACTCAAACCAGGAATAACTGCTCGTAAGGCGAATGCTCTGACCACTACACTATTACAGTACTGCTTCACTTGCATGTTTCTTGATATTTATCTTCTTGTGCCATTTAAGCTACAATAGACGTAGCTAAGCAATGGGCAAACCCACGCACCTATGGTTAAATTTAATCTGTTTGATAAAAAACTAAATTGCTTATATTATTATATTTTAAATATTGTTCTTATAAACTTGGGGGTGTTGTTGGGGGTATGCAACCCACTATGAGCAGTCTCGCTCATTGTAATAGCTAAACTGCAGTTCTTGACTGCAGGGGCATGTATATTGTGAGAGCTCTGCTCTCAGACACACCCCCTTCACACGTCCATGCTCTGTATCCATTTAGGAGCTCAGGCGGCATGCCTTCATTACTATGCATGGTGCACTGCCATGCTGCTCCTAAACGGTCACTTCTATGCAGGAATAAACTATTCCTGCATTGAAGTTTGCTGAATCTGGGGACTTGTGTATATGAATTTTCATAAGATGATTACTGTTATTAATTCTAATATTACAAGCAATCTTCACTATATAAAAAAATCCCAATTATTTTTATGAATACATGTGTTTTGCCATTGCAAACTGCTGTTGTGATCTAAGCTTTACCTTTTGACATCAGAACCTAGCTACAGCATGTGAAAATGACAACTCACAGCACACAGCAGCTGTTAATTTGCTCTGTAGATTTCTCATTATTCTTTTAAGCAGTTCTAATCAGTAACAAACATCTAATATTACTTCCTTGAATTAATATGTGAGTTAATATGTATTGTTAAAGTTAATAACACTGCAGCATAAGCTAACATGTAAAATGTTAGCAAATTATATGTTACAACATAACTTTTTATGTTATGTATATTATATGTTATAACATTAATGGCTTTTGCCTCACCAATTCTTCACTTCTAAGGAAAGAAAAGAGGCATTATTCTGAGTAGATTTGTCACATATATACAAAATATAGAGAGTTCTTTTTCTTCTTTCACAGACATCAGCGATGAACTTTGAACTAGATTTTCTTCCGTATAGCTCAAGGTTGGAACATTGTAGCACTCTGAAGAGATGGAACATTATTTTGTTCTCATACTTTTTCAGTGTGTCTGTTGTTTCATAAATTCCCTGTGCAAGGAATGTGTTACACAGGAATAAGGAAAACAAAATCACCATCACTTTAACACTTCCACTTAGCATATTACTTAGATCTGGCATTTAGCTAATTTAGCGATGCATATACTAAAAGATGTTGAATGAATAAAATAAAATTCTTAACTTATATAGTTTAAAGTTACCAATTCTATTGCTTATAATATGACATTTTTTTTACAGAAAGTAACATTTAGAAACACACTTATAGGTTTAGTTAAATGAAATATAGTAAGTCTTTCACTGTAAATATAGCAAAAGAGTAAACTAACACTTTATATTCTTCACAATGAAAAATTTATTAGTTTAACATATAAGTACATACTTACATACGTTTTCAGGCTGAAAGTCCAATGCATACTTAAAAGGCATATCTATTGTTTCAGAAAATAATAGTCCAGCAATCAGTGAATAAGACTCATTTGTTTTTATGCTTTTTAGTTTTAGAAGCAGTTTTCCAATAATTCAGCTCACACTACCTCTTCAGAGATGCATATTTCACTCAATTTCTTCAGTATTAAGGATTTTATTGCAGTTAACAAAAGTTGATACCTCCTCTAGTGTGTTAGGTTTCTTCAGAAAGGAATAATTTGATCATTGCAGGAAAGACCAAAGTGGCTTTGATACTGGTCTTTGTAAGTACTTTGATCAGAAGTAAACAGGATTTTCTTTTATCATTACTTTACTGGAATAGTCGCTGTCAAATCTGACTACATGTTCTCCTGCTTTAATAGGTGAACTGGTGCAAATTGCGGGTTCCAGCAAGTAGGTTGCGAGACATTTCATCATGAGCTACAATGCCGAAGCCAAAGAGCAATGCAGCTGAAGGGCAGAAAAACTATGACATTTAACACTAATGAGTAAACTGGTACACCACAACAATCCCTAACAAAAGCTACCTAGCTATTTTCTAACAGTAGAAACAGCTGTGGTAGAATATTGATCATTGTGGATGTACAAAGCACAGGAGAATGAGATACAGAGGACAAAACCCTACCTCCAATTGCCCAGATTTTTGCAGAACATCTAGATGTTTGCCACATATATATTTGGTCTGTGTACATAGCAGTTGTGGTTGTCTGCTAAATCACTGAGGACCGAAGTCACCAAATAATGAACTGCCAAAGTTATATCCATTAAAAAATGTATGCTAATACAATCCCAGCTATTATAGCAACTTTCTAGGTTTATAAGAGCAATATTTAAAAATCTGTCAGCAACAGGTTCTCTGGTTCAATTCTCAGCTGGGACACCTTCTGTGTGGAGTCTGCATGTCCTTCCTGAGGTCGAGTGAGTTTTAAAGACATTCAGGTGTGTGTGTGTGTGTGTGTGTGTGCATGTGTGCGTGTGTGCGTGTGTGCGTGTGTGCGTGTGTGTGTGTGTGTGTGTGTGTGTGTGTGTGTGTGCGCCTTCTGTGAAGGTTGGGCACTAGGCTGGCAACTCAACACTGTAAAAACTCCACTGCCAATCAATCTGCGGACTAGTAATCCATTGTGTTGACTTCTAACGGGAGAAGCAGAAATACATTGCTTGTCCATAGATGCAGCCCTTTGTCCCAGCATTATTACGGGCTTTGTACAGGCATCTTGTGCTAAGAGGTTGAGAGAGGTTGACAATGCAGACACCTGAGGGTAAGCAAGGTATTAGATAGGCTGTCGAAGAATCTCACCTATAAACAGTGGGAATATGTCTCTGATGACACATGTAGTGGCATGCTTGTAAAGCAGAATAAGAAGCACATAACCTGATGAATATTTGGGTATGTGTTTCCCATCCTGCTTTACAAGCAGCATACGAAGCACATACCAGAATGAATATTAAGTTTAGTAACTGCAGTCCCTTCTGACATGTCAGAACATAGCAAATGGTATAAGGAAGGAAACAAGTCTGCCCAGTACATAGCTGTACAGTCTACAATAGACATGACATTACAGCAGTGCCCCTCAGTATCACTACAAATTTAAAACAGGGAAACCTTACCAGACAGAATTCCAGCTAATCCCCTTCAAACAGTAAATGGCAGCAACATGAAACTCAGAGCAAAGGGACAGCTGTAGTACAAGTAGAAATGTACTGTGCAGGTAATACACAACAGTAACAGGATATCCTGTATCATAAGGGACTATGCTAACATGGAATTGATAGGCTATTTCCTGTTGCAGAACAGGAAGGGAAGTTGAAAGTGAACAGTGCTTTGCATACATATTAATGACTTAACAGATGTAGAAGATGTGCTACAAGGAAAATTTTGACAGTACAGTACAAAAGGGGAAGGGGAAAGGTGAAGATGCACACAAGTACAGTCAAGTGAGTGATGTACATCTAAAACTGCTTATTACAGGTGTGGTCTAACAGAATGCAGGGACAACTACCATCAGGAATCACCAAGTACAGACATAAAAAGCAGAAACACAGAAGGCATATGGGAGACATAAGCAGGATACAAGGACACTAGTCATCAGATAACTATATAATTACATATGGCAAGCATATTATTAATATCCCATTTCACTTACCAATGCAGACTTTAGTGTAATGGATCAGCATTTGTGGCACTTGGAAGTCTGACACAATCATCCTATGATAGCTGCAGATAGGAAATACACATAAGTAGAGGCTGTCATGCAGAAAAGGGAGCTATACAGGGAAACATCCCTAAGTAAAGTCTGTATGTGGAAATGACATTGAGGAATGTATTCTAATTGGTCAATACAGAAGGAACTGTTCTCTAAAGGCAGTGTCACTAAAGTATTCATCCAGCTTATACACCTACAGTTTTGTAATTCTGTGGATATCCTAGTGCTGTTCAATTTAGAAATGCAGTACAACTAACTGAGTTCTATCAAGGGATGTTGGAGCAGGAAGGTGGAGTACACAGAGCAACAAACCACCCTTTGTGAAAGACAGTCTTCATAAACAACTGTGTATGTTAACAGACATAGAAAGCTACTACTTCAGATATACTCCACTAGGTGAAATACTTCATGGTTCCACAGCCACAGAGCAGACTATACCTGACATCATTGGCATCCAGTTTCCCAGCTTTGCTAAACTGTAGGGCATGGGTGCTGAGCGGCCTTCTATAAGTATTGTTGACATGATGGCTACGGCATATGAGTACAGACCAATTTAGCTTAGCATCAGATATTGGACAGTGTCCAGCCAATGTGGCAAGCCAATGCTAGTGATAGAGGGATACCTATGTTATTTAGAGCATGAGGTGCTATCCATATGATACTGGGCATATACTGAGTGGAAGATAAAGGCCTGCAGAGTCCAAGATATCATGGTTCACCATGCTGAGTGGAAAGAACTGCAGAAATCCTTGCCACACCAACATAGGCTTGATGTAACCAGTGCACAGGTAACTGTGCTGCATGTAGGACTATGGCAGAGTGCAGAGCACAGCAAAGATTTGCCTATTCAGGTAATGCAGAGTGTTCTTGGAAAGGCAGATGACAATGTGCTGCAAGAGATGCCTTGTAATGCTACACTCCATCCAACAATTATGAGAATACAACAGAGGGCACTTGCATCCATTTGCACACCCTCTGTCACCTGGTACCAACTCTGCAGTGGTACCTTTCTCCTAAGAAGAAAGCTAGATATGGATGGTAAGGACTCAATTATTTTGCTCACTACAGCACAAAATCTGCCAGATCTGTGCAAGTCAGTCATCATATTTGCAGATGGCACATTCCCAACATGTGCAGATGTGTGCCATCAATTGTACACCTTGCATGGGTCCATTGGCAGTCCCACTATTAAAGGGATTGTTTCCCTGGTTTAATGTCTAATGGCTTGGAAAACAGAGGCAGCATACAGCAATATGTGTGATATGCTTAAGGGGATGCCTGCAGATATCAGATGTATCGTTCATCCAGACTACATCATGACTGATTTTGAGAATGCAGCAATTTATGCCAGCAGTAAGGCATTCCCCAAGAGTATTCTAAAAGGATGCTTATTCCATTTTGTCCAGATTATTCGGTGGCAACTCCAGCATTACCACCATGTGGCCCTTTATGGTATGGACACTGCATTTTCTGTAGCCAACCACAAGTTGATTGCACTGACTTTCCTACCAGTAGATGATGTTGGGTGTGCATTTATGAAGATTATGTCTACACTACCGGAATGTGCTAAGCACATATCAGAATTTCTAGACCATCATTATGTGCGTGGCTGACCAAGGATGTATGCCTCCTGCTCTCCTGTACCACAACAATTGCCAACATCTTATCCTTTGAAATTCTGGAATGTTTGTGATGTCTCTGACATGGATCTTCTACGAACCAATAATCAGGTGGAAGCATGGCACTACCGACTAAAGATGTTACTTGGACAGCCTACAATACAGCTTTCTGACCTTCTGTCTGTTCTGCAACAGGAACAAAACCTACCTGACAGCTGAATACAGTCACTTCTCAGGGGGATGCCAGTGACACCACATATAAGGGCTATTGTTGTAAGGAAGCATCACCTGAAACACATCCTCCAGCATAAGTTTGACTATAGCAATGTGCAGGATTTCTTACATGTTATGGCATAATTTTATAAGTTGTATTTGCATATAGTACAAACCAAACACTAAACACATCACTTCACATGTTGCATTAATAAAGCCTTTGCACATTTTGCTATTCTTTCATAGTGCCGCATTTATGGCCCTTATCATCTGGTTGTAGCAGCCTGTACTACAGACAGTTATACCTTTGTGCCCCTGGGGACATGCGGAATCTCTCACTCTGAGGGTTTGCTTCTGCCACCTATGGATATGGTGCAGGAGGATCTACTATACCCACAGGGAAATGTCCACAGCCATATGTCACTGCAGCTAGACTGCCATGCAGCCATGTGCCCATATCCAGCTGTCTCACAGGAGGTGTCACTCTTCCTAGGTATCTGAACTCCCATGCTGCTTTTAATATTTGATCCTTTTCTAAGCTAGACATCAGTTAATTATAATTGAGCATAGTGGTGAGTTTTTCTTCTTGGAATACATCTTTGTGCTCTTTCAATTCCAAAATATAAAGTTGCAGGTAGATTTAATGTTTTATGTAGCCAGATAGTTAAAAACTTTTTATTGTCTCCCTCATACTTTTCAGGGATACCATAAATTCTAATTTTATTTAATCTCAGTATATTTCAACCAGTTAACCAGTGAATGTATTGCTCTGAATGAATTATGTGAATCACCAGTGCTTGAGATTCATCCAGCAAATAAAGGTGGTGCCATAGTATTTTAACGTAGGCTAATAATGCCATTTGATCTATGTTTAAGTTTCAAGTGAATTTGTTGATTAAGAAAGTTCAAGATAGCTTGTATGATTTTCATATGAGATGTCTGATAACTCAACAACTTTATGAGTTTTTTTATTGGACATCCTATAGTACCAGTTATATATGGGCTCCATAAAATACATAAGAATAATTTATATTTATTTATTTATTTATTTCCATTTTTTTATTTATTTCCAGTTTGATTACAGAGGAAGTCCACTGGGTCCAGAGAGCCCATTTTCAGTGGAGGCCCGGGGAGAAAAGCTCTGTGAAACAGATTACAGTAAAGATAGCAGTCCAATAAAAATAAGGTACAACTACAAATACATATCACATAATACAAAGTGTGAGCAATATTGCCCATAGTGGAAAACTATCGTGCAGATACATTTTAACAAATTCACACAGTTAAAGTTAAAGTCCAAAGCTATTTACAATACTTACAGAGTGTGAGAGATCGTGTGGGAATTAAGCTATAGAAGGTTATAGCCAGCTATAAGGTGCTTAGGAACTCAGGAGGATACCCTCACAGGGGCTTTTGTTAAAGAGTTCTAGGTAGGGAGAATGCAGTTACATTTCCATTTGGAGGAGAGGTAGGTGTAAAGCTGTGTTTTAAAGTTGTTTGTATTTGACATTGTCCTTTGAGCGGAAGGGAGAGAGTTCCATTTCTTACCCAAGAAGAAGGAGAGGAGAAGTTGTCCAGCAGGATGTTTAGGTTTGTGGATAGTAATTAAGTTTTGGTGTTCAGATCTGAGAGTTCTGTTTGGAGTGTATGGGGGAAGGATGTTGGTTAGAGCTGGGCATTTAGTTGGATTAAATATTAGTCTATGTGCTGTAGTGAGCTGGAGGAAGTCCAGGTAATTTGTGAATTCTAACCAGTTGAGGGATTGGAGGGTAACACAGTGATGTATGGAATGTTTGGCTTTGGTGGCAAATTTAGAAATTTTGTTATAACATCTTTCAAGTTTGGTAGTGTTGGAAGAGGACAGGTTAGTTAGTAGTGGAGCACCATACATAAGGGTGGGAAGGAGGTAAGAGGAGGCCAGAGTATGCTTGGTAGAACTAGAGAGGAAGTGGTTGTTCCTGTATAGCATACCTAGTTTTTGGTGGGTTTTCTTTATATTTTGCTGAATATGGATGTCGAACTTGAGGTATTTATCTATAGTTTCACGAGTAGTTTGGCAAAGGGAACAACTTTGATTGGAGAGTTGTTTTGGCTAAGGAATTGGAAGGAATTTTTATCAACAGAGAAAGATTTTGAGGGAGTGAATAGTAGTATTTTAGATTTGGTAGCAGTGAGAGAAAGGTGATTTTGGCAGACTCAGTAGTTGAGAAGGCAGTCTGAGTTTTAGATAGGAGTTCAGAGAGGTTAGAGGCAGAGCAGATAAGTGTAGACTCATCTGCATATTGGATGACTTTGGCATTAGGAATAGCAGAGTGAAAGTTATTGATAAAGATATTAAACAGCATTGGTTCAAGGATGGACCCATGTGGTATTCCGGTAGGAGTGGGTAAGAAAGGTGAGGTGCCATTTTTTCCATTTCACAGCCTGATATCTATCTGACAGATAGCTTGAGAACTAGGAAAGAGTGTTTTGGGACAGATTTAGGTTTGATAGATGACTTAGAAGGTGCTTATGGGAAACAGTATCAAATGCTTTAGAGAGATCTAGGAGCACTGTGGATACTAACGTCCCAGAATCTCAGGCTTGATTGACAGTCTATAAGAATGAGAGTAGAGCTATTATGGTACTATGTCCTGGTTGGAAGCCATGTTGGGTAGGGGTAAGAAGTTGGTTTTTAGTCAGAAAAAGCAGAAGTTGGAGGTGGATGCATTTTTCTATAATTTTGGAGATTGGAGAGAGAAGAGCTATAGGGCGGAAGTTTGAAATGTTAGTGTTTTTGCCTCCCTTGTGGAGAGGAAGAATAAAGGTGGAATGCCAGAGTTTATGGACATAGGATTCCTTTATATATCTATTAATTAGGTTACTAATTGGGAGAGCTATACCATCGGCAGCAGACTTGAGAAAAGAAGAGGGGATGTTGTCAGGTGCATTGAAGCAGGGTTTAAGTTTCGATAGAAGTCTTTTTATGTAGTTTGTGGAGACAGGTTTAAGCTCAAACATAGGGGGGGTATTTTTTTGGGACTTAGATGAGGTGGAATGTAGGAGAGATGGGTTGTTGTTGGGAAAAGTTTTTGTTAGGTTAGATATTGTCTCTATAAAGAAAGAGTTGAATAGTGAGGCTAATTCGAGGTCAGATTTACTTGGGTCCAGACATGGGTTATTTTGGAGCTTGGGTTGAGGAGTGAGTTTATGGAGTTCCAAAAAAGCCTAGGGTTTTGGGGATGGTTGGAGTGGAGCTTAATGTAGTAGGATTTTTTGTCTTTGAAGATTTGTTTTTTTGCAAAGTTACAGAGCTGTGTATATTGGAGAAGGGTTTTGGGAAGTTTATTCTTTTGGTAAAGATTCCAGGATTTGTCTCGTTGATGCATAATTTGATGTGCTCCTTTGGTTAGCCAAGGGGCAGTTATAGTTTTTATTCTTTTTTTCCTTGGTGGAGCTAGGGAGCCAAGGGGCAGTTATAGTTTTTATTCTTTTTTTCCTTGGTGGAGCTAGGGAGCCAAGGGGCAGTTATAATTTTTATTATTTTTTTCCTTGGTGGAGCTGGGGAATTTAGATCATTTAGGAAAGTAGAATTAAGGTGGTCTATGGCTTTATCGAGTGTAAGGGTTTTTAGAATGCTCCAATTCATTTGTTTGAGGTAGTTAGAGAAGGTTTTGGGGTCAAATTTACTAAGGTTGTGGGTCCGAATATATTGATGTTGGTGTGGATGGGAGGTGGTTGCATGGTAAATGAATGCTGGGAGGTGGTCACTAATAGAGTCAGGGATGGTGCCAGAGCTGGTAATTTTATTTGGGTGGGTGACTAAGATCCAATCAAGAGTGGGTCCTGGGGGATGTGTTTTATTGGGTCTGGTGATGGAGTGGAAACTTGAGTAAAGTTAAAGAGGTTAATGGACAGGGAGGGTATGGGACTGTTGATTTTATTCCAATCGATGTTTACATCACCTAGTATGTAAGTTTCAAAGTTAATTTCAGCTGAGACCCATTGGAGTATGTCTTCAAGGGTTGAGATGTTATTTCCAGGTGGGATATAAAGGGGGATGATACAGAGGCTTTTGTGATTATTCATTTTTAATAGACCGACTGTTAGTTCTGCATTGGTGAATTTAGGAATGAGGTTTGGTAGGGGAATTAAGGTAAGTAGATTGGAATAGAGTAATGCAACGCTCCCGCCTTTTTTCTTTGGGCAGTCAGATCTAAGAGTATGAAATCCAGATGGTAGGACTTCAGAGTCAGAGATGTGGGATTTGAGCCAAGTTTCAGAGATAGCTACAGTGTCAGGTTGGTTATGACTTAGCCATGCTTGAAACTGATGTGCTTTGTTGTTGAGACTCTGGGCATTGAGTGTGAAAGGTTTAAGAGTATTGTAGAGGGATGAAAGGATAGAGGAAGTGGGGCTGTGGTAATTATTTGTGGATGGCTTAGGTCCAGGGTTGGGGTGAATGTCTCCATCTAAGACGAGGTTATTAAAGGAAGTTATTTTAGTGTGTTTTGGTTTGGATTTAGGGTATTCTGCATGGTCTAGTATTTGTTTAAGAGTAAGTGTCTTTGCAGTAGTGGAAATAATTGTAGGATTAAAAAGGTGCAGAGGACTGAGCTGAAACAGATAGGAGATAGAAAAGAAATTATAATTTGTGTGAGGGAGGAGATGATTTTGTGTGGGAGTATGGAAAGGAGTAGCGAGTGGAAACTAACAAATTTGTTAGGAATAGTAGGAAGGAGATGGGAGTTCAGAGTGTTAGGAATGGTAATTAAAGCATGGTTAGAAAAAGGTAGTTTAATATGGGAGGATTTGTAGTTGGAGAGAAGAGCTGTGAGGTGAGAGGGGGTAGTGAAAGAGTGTTGTATTTAATTACTGTGGGTGAAAGGAGGAAGGGAAAAGAGGGGAAGGCTTTGACTGGATGGCTGTGTTGAGTGGGTGGGGACTGGTTGAAATAAAAGTAGGAGTAGTGGGGGTGGGTGGGAATCCTCCTATGAGACTGATTGTGTCTGGTCAGGGAAGCCCTAGGTGTGTGTGTGTGTGTGTGTGTGTGTGTGTGTGTGTGTGTGTGTGTGTGTGTGTGTGTGTGTGTGTGTGTGTGTGTGTGTGTGCCTTCTGTGGAAGGTTGGGCGTCGGGCTGGCAACTCAACACTGTAAAACTCCACTGCCAGTCATGAGCAGACAGATGATCTGCTGTGGCGACCCCTAACCGGGAAAAGCTGAAATAAGAAGACACTGATTATACTAATTCTAAGATTAATTTAATTTGCTGGCTGTTAGAGCTTATTCCTGAAAATAATGTATTTATTTTTAATGATGTTTTATTTACAGAAAGTTGGTATAATAATAGGTACAGTTTGTTCCAATAGCTGTGCCAATACGATTTTAGCCTATTAGGAATCTGAAATAGTGTTGACTGGTAATATATCTGTAGATTATATAAATTATTATGGACATTTCATGGATATTTGAATTGTTTGGGCTGGATCTGTTGAAGTGTTTTATGATTTTATTAATTATTTACATAAAAGTACGTTATTTTTGAAGTTTAGTGTTATACACTTTGATGTGTCTGTTGAGTCTTTAGACATTTTTGTTAGTAAGGATAGTGAAGGATTGATTTCTACTGCTTTGTATAAGAAAGCAATGTAAGAAGAATACAATTTTACATCAAATGAGTATGCAACTTCACTGTGCTCATAGGAATGTTCTCAATGTCCAATTTGTTAGAGCTGCTAGACTCAATGCTAATGATGGCACCCATTCTATGCTTTTAATGAAATGCACATAGACTTTTTAAACAGAGGGTATTTAAGTGATGAAACTGATGATGTTATTAAATATGTTTCTTCTCATAGACATAAATATGCAAAGCCCTTTTTTCAGACCATGGAGATCAGACAGGAGAAGTAAGTGCGATTTATATTCTGATAATTCTAGGATGATCTTGACATATTCTAATGATATTAATTTGGTTTGTGATGCTGTGAGGAAGAATTGGTCCATTGTAATGGTCATTGAAGGGTTTAAGAAATTATTAGGTGATCGACCTGGGTTCTCTTTTAAAAATGGTTTGTCCCTTTAATGTCAATTATGTTACAATTTAAATAAGTGCCCCTATCCTACTTCTGAAAAAATAGGCACTCATGCTTGTAGATCTTGTAATGAATGCAGATATGTTTACTCTATATCCACTTTTATACATCCTGACACTGGTCATATATATAAATTTAATTCTTATGCAAAATGCAGTAGTACTAACTTGGTATATTTAGTTCATTGCATCGCTTGCAAATGAAGTTTGGCAACAAACCAAGTTTCCCCGGGACATCTTCATGGCGGGTTAGGTTGATATTAGGGGAGTTAAGTGGGTTGGGGAGGTGAAAGGGTTAAGTGGAGGCAGGGATGGTTGGGAGGAAATGAGATAAGGATGGAGAGGGGCTTAAGAGGTTTAGTCTAAGGTAGATGGGTTAAGCAATCACATTTTAGCATGAACTTGCTACAGCAGGCTCTTACCCGTGAAGACCTGAAGGGAAGAGTGGTCTGGTAGGCCTTAGAGTGCTGGAGTATGGAGGAGGTGAGTGAAGCACAATTCAAGAGGTTGGTGGTAATGATAACTTGTGTTCAGTCCAGTCCAGTCATGGGAGGGTGGGGGTTTTGATGTGTGTTCAGTTTGCGCAGTTTAATTAAAAAAAAAAATGTGTTTTCAGTATTTGATTGCTGATGATGTCCTCGGCTCATTGGGGGTGGTGTGTTATGGGTTTTCAGAACTGTTGTGGCTGCATTGGGCTCACTAGAGTTGCGGGTGATGGGCAGTGCTTTTTCACTGGCTTCTGACATGTGGCATTCACTGAGCAGGCAAGTAGGTTTTTCTACCCTGGTTATGCAGGTGGAGCATGTGTTTTATTGATGTTGGGAGGGCTGCATCCCCTCGTTGAGCGGAGCTCTGTTAAAAAAAAAAAAGAAAACTTGAATTTTGTTTTAGGAGGGTTGGCATGGTTGCAGATCTGGCTGTTGGTAAGGTTGATGTTGGTGTCTGCACACGTGCTGCGGTGGTTCACGCTGGGGCTATTTCTATGGCTTCCTGCTTTCATAGGAGGAACAGTGGCAAAATTTTGGGAATATAATGGCAGGGTGAGCTTTGCTGCTGGCAGTAGAGCTGTTTCATGGGTGCTGGGATCTGGCCATCAACGGCCGTGACTGACACTCACGGCACACTTCGCCTTTGTCTTGCGTTGGTAGAGGGAGAGGTGTTCACCCATGTATCAGGCTTTGTTTCTGTGGTGCTGAGAAGTTTGGAGGTTTATTTATGAGCATTTGGAGGTCTCGAGGGTTTTGGGGCACCTGCAGCTAATAGTTGCTAGACCTATGGCGTTCATTTGGTGCGATCGGGACAAAAAGAGATTGCATTAGAAAACATATAAATAGCCCTCCCATGCTCTGTTAAGGTTGTTTTCTGAGATCATTTCACTATTTTTTTAGAAGTAATGAACATTTTCTGTAATAGGCTTTGAAAGGCAAAGAACTGTTTCTTGCTAATATTACAGATACTATATATAATGTGAGTTTGCATTGTGAATACGATATAGAGGATTATGACCGGATCACCAACTGTATTTTGGTTACTGTATCTTCGAGACATGGATGTCAGGAAATTGACCTCAAGAGTGAAGTCTGGGAGTTGGATCTTGGCAAATATGTCAGGAACATGAAATGTTAAGTTATGATTGGAGACCCAATCATAATTCCTTGTAGTGCACAGAGGTTTGATTTTTCCGTGTTACTAAATTCAGAAACACTATAAAAAAAAAATGGGAAATGTGGTTGGGAACCACGTTGCATCTTCAGGTATTCCCTGTGTAAGGGAAGTAGCTAGTACCAAAATACATTTTGATTGTAAAGTAATGCATTATTTATTCATTTATCTTTGTTGACTGTTAAAGATATCCTTATTCACATGCATATCTATACAGTGTATCTTCATTTTCCACATTGTGTATAATATTTTCATCTTGGTTAAATATACATTTTTTGCGTACATAATTAGGTGTAACAGATGATTAATGCTAACCTTGTAGGATACAATTTGTGACTATGGGAAGAAGAGAAGAGAAAATAAGAGATCACCTGTATAATTGCATAATGTTGTAGCACTCAGAAATACAAGGGAGGATGAAGTCTGACACTGGGGCTGAAGTCAGTAAATAATAGTATGATGTGGGGGAATATAGATTAAGTAGGCGTGGGCAGTTAAGAAATGTAATTAGTTAAATGTTAAATGTAGATAGCAAACAGAAACAGTTCCTGCTCTGCTTCTGTTTTTTTTTTTTAATGCTGAAATATGAGTTAAATAGCACTCTGGTTCACCACTTGTTTAGCCCCAGACAGGATCTTAAAAGCACAGGGGGTGCATAATTTTTTTTAAACACCCTTCTAAGAGTTAACACTGGGTCATACACTATGGTAGTGCTAAACCAGGATATCATTTAACCAGCATTTGACTATAATAATGGTTTTTCATGCACTTACAAATGTATTAATAGCTACTAGGAGATCTGAAGAATTCAGGTTAGTGATTTCTGTATAACAACTTTTTAAATACATTACTGGAATGCCAGTCAAAATCAAGTATAAGAAAAACAAGCAGCACTCAACTCAAATCAGTTCTCCTTGCACTGCAGTTCTAATTATAATTTATATTCAGCTTTTATAAAGTACCAAGTAACATGCTGAAAGTAGCAATCTCTGTGATGCCCCGACTTGTAAAAATGTTTCTTATCCAAAAAGAACTGCTGCCTGACAACTATCTGCTTGTTTCATGTGGAAAACACGATCAAAGTAAAAAATGAAAAGCAAACAAGAAACAAGCTCAAGATACATTGCTTAAAGGATTACTGTACATGTTATGGATCACACATGATAGCTTGGCATTCTGTTTAGTTTACGGGTAAAGCCTGCAGAGATGACTAGAAGTCTCCAACAAGTGTAATGAGCTTCTTAAAATAATGTAATCCTGTCCTTTATTACAAATACTGTCATATGCATTTCAGTAATCAAGGCTTATGCATTATCTAGTTATGTAAGTATTCTCTGCATGGCAACAACAGAAAGGCTTTCAATGTTGGCAATTCTTTAACAGCATGCTTATTAAAGCTTACTTGCATCTTGCATTTGAAATTGCCTTATTATATTATTTTTTATTTGTATAGTTAGTTTATTTAGTAACCTCTTAAACTGTAGTGTCTTAGTCTGATAGTGGAGCTTTTCTCCTCGGGCCTCTGCTGAAAATGGACATGTATCCAGCCAGACTAGCCCGGTTAACAAATGTAAAATAAAAAATAAATAAAAAATAAAAAAATAAATCTTACAATCTCAGACAAGCTTACCTGATGGTCATTAAAGCATTGCTACTTAAACACAGAACAACAGGCACTTTCTGAGTAATAAGCATAAATCAACAGTACAAAAATATGACAGAAACCAAACCATTCTGCAAAATCAAGGACACATGAAAAGCCACTGTAGTACTTGTGTCTACCTTGGATGGGGGGATACTCTGCACATTTACACTTCATAACTGCTCCTTGCCTTGCTTGGACACATCCAGAATCACTACATGGGGGAGTAGGGTGCAACAAGTATGTCACAATTTGAAATGTCTCTGGCTGACTGTGATGGCCCTGACACATTTGTTATACCTCTGAACCTCAAAGCAAGAAATCTGGTCAAAGCCATACATAGAAGTGGGACAAAGGCCCAAAAATAAGGACAATTTTTAAATATTGCTCTTATAAACTTAGAAATATAATAGAATAGTAGGTCTTGCATTAGTATAAATTTTCTGAAGGGTATGAAATATAAAACTCAAATGTCTGTCATTATTTTCTAACTTCATTCTTTAATGATTTGCCACTAATTTGCCAAAAAACACAATTTTATGAAAAATGGACCAAAAATGTGATGCAAAAAATATAAAATAGCCACACAATACAGCTGGGAACTTGTCAAAGTAGGGACACTTTTTTAAAAATTAGTACTGCTAACTTGAGCAGCTGACAAAATAAAATAATCTACATGCATTTCTAAAATAAAAGTAATTTATAATTCTGATTATTGCAGTTATTTCTTAATTGTAAACCCTACATGTTTTCTTCCAAAATTGCTATTTTGCGGAGGGATTATTAGGGGAAGAGCAACATTTTGAGCCAAAATCGGGGACAGTTGAGAGGTTTGGCTATGCCTAATTCTATAAAGCAATTTATTTGCATGTACCTCTCAACCTGTTAATGCAATAAATCTGGACAAGGCCAAATATATTGGGGGAACATATAAACAGTACTAAAAATTGCTCTCGTATAAACTGAGACAGTTGATAGAATAACAGGTCTTACTTTAGCATGCATTTTTTCTGAAGGTTATAAAGTCTGAAACTCAGTGTCCGTCATTATTTAGTGACTTAATTCCTAAATGATTTGCCAGAAAACCACAAATTTTATGAGGAACAAAACAAAAATAAGAAGCAAAAATCTATTCATTCTGTAAAAATCTGGACAGTTGGGAGGTATAGTTCAGCCGGGGCTGTCTTTGAGTTTGCTACCCTTCCCCCTCACAAAATCATGGTGGAATGGAGCCTCCCCCCTGCAGCCATTCCAGTGATCCATTACTTGGCTATTTCACTCCATTTACCATAAACACTAACGTGCATACTGCTTTACTTCTATGATGATTTGGACTTCATTTGAAAGTTTTATTTTACATTTTACAGCACAAACACTAAGACATCTGCTAAACAAAGCAATGCAGTCTCACAATGAAAACAGACTTAGCATTAAAACTTCTCTGCCCAAGAAACTCACATTCATTGAAACAGCATTGAAACCCACATTCAAAGAAAATACATTTTGCCAGTGGCAGATAAAGATTAACTTTGGGCTGTTTTCAAATCATAGGCCCCTTGCACATGAAACATACATGTGCTCTTTGATACACCTTCCTGATTGTACTAAATTATATTCCTTGTACAATACAGTACAGTTGTTAGAGGGCATTTTAAATTTATTGTTTTGAACATTTTTCCAGTAAACAATGAAACAAAACGCATGCACCAGTAATGACAAAACTGCCCAATTCAGAACATTTTTCCAGTAAACAATGAAACAAAATGCATGCACCAATAATGACAAAACTGCCCAGTTCAGAACATTTCCATCATAAAAGTCTACTCAAACTTTTACAGTCCACCATTATCAGTAAATATGCACAATCTCTGAAGAAGTAAAAGTCATCTAAATAATTCCACATAAAAGAAATCTGTAACTAATGAAGAGGTTGCTGCTAGCAAACACCGTTATGTTTCATGGAAAAAGAAAGTGTCTGTTGCCCCTGAGGAATAAATTGCCTATATTACATTAAAAAAATGATAAGCTAGTAATATTGCAATAGGAAATGGATGGCAAACTGATAACAGGTTCATAGTATCTTCGCCAAAGAGGATATTCTCAGTACAGCAGCATCCACCCCTTGTGAGAGTAGAACCTACAGCCTTCTGCATCAAGAGCAAGTACACAACCTGTTGTGCTATTAACAATGCGAGCAGATTCAGCATAAGCAGCACTAAACTTCTCTTCCCCTGCAGCTCTCAACTCCTTGTAAAATCTATTCAATACTCAACTGCATCTCACCTTCGCAGCACAAGAAATCTGGAAAAAGCCAAAATTTATTAGGGGGGGGGGTCAAAAGCCCAAAAACCAGGACACATTAAACATTGTATTATGTGAAATTGCTGAAATAATATAGAATAATACCACCATACATTTTACTGCCAAGGTCCCTGTGCAAAACAGTCAGAGCAACATACCAGTATGCCAAATCAGCTGCTTTGTGAAAGAGAGGAAGGCTGAAGGTTAAATGGCTATCATTTAGTGAATTCAGTTCTCACCATACAGCTCAACCTCTTAGCAAATTTCAAATATTCATCTTATAAACTTTGTTTGTATAATCTTGGAAAGTTGCTAGAATAATATGCTGTGTTACCACCATACATTTTACTGCCAAGGTCCCTGTGCAAAACAGTCAGAGCAACATACCAGTACGCCAAATCAGCTGCTTTGTGAAAGAGAGGAAGGCTGAAGGTTAAATGGCTATCATTTAGTGAATTCAGTTCTCACCATAGCTGTCAACCTCTTAGCACAAAACACCTGGACAAACCCAGTAATGAGGGAATACAGCCCTCAAACATATTCAGTGAACTCAGTTCTTACCACAGCTGTCAACCTTAGCATAAAAAACCTGGACAAAGCCAATAATTGGGGAATACAGTCCCAAAAATGGGGACAAATTTCAAATATTCATCTTATAAACTTAGAACATTGCTAGAATGAAAGGTTTTGTGTTACTATGTATTTTCTGAAGAATATGAAGTCTGAAATTCAAATGCCTGTCAATTTTACTTATTTAATATTTGTTAACCAGGAAAGTCTGATGGAACAAAAACAATTTTCAGGAGAGGCCCAGGGAGAAATACTGCAGACACATATCTTTGTAAAATGGCAGGACACCAGAGCAAACCCACACAAAGAGACGATGCAGACTCCACACAGAAGGCACTCCAACCAAGCATCAAACCAGAGAACCTGTAGTTGTGAGGCAACAATGCTTCCACTGCACCATCAAATAGCTAAAGAAGTAAATGTTCAGAAACCTGAAGTCTGAAATTCAAATGCCTGTCAATTTTATTTAACATTTGTTAACCAGGACAGTCTGACTTGAAACAAAAAAACAGCAGAGGCCCAGGAATAAATAATGCAGACATATGTCTTTGTAACATGAGAGGACACAAAAGAAAACCCACAAAAACACAGGGAGAAGATGCAGACCCCACACAGAAGGCAACCCAGCCAAGAATCAAACCTGAAAATCGGTAGCTGTAAGGCAACAATGCTATCACTGCACCATCAAATATTTAAGTATTTCAACATTTAGAAACCACAGATAGTATGAGGAACAGAACAGATCAAATATGAGGCAAAAATCTGCAATTTTGTTTACAAATGGTGGTTGGTAGGGAATTCAGGCCCTTACCACCTGCATACAAGGTACAGGGCTCAAGCCTGAGGTATTCCCTACCACACCACCATGAGTTTGCTCTAGCCACCAGTATATAGCAACTGGGACACACACACACACACACACACACACACACACACACACACACACACACACACACACACACACACACACACACACACTTTGCCTAGATAACTGTTCACCTTGCCGATGAGCAACCCTAGCAATCTGAAGAGTCCAAAATCCTTGCGACTGGTCCAGTGCACCCGCTGCTGCAGTCTGGAGTGCCTTCATTTTGTGACATCACCACCACACAGACTGCTGGGCATCTTGGGGCCAAGATGTCTTTCCCCCTATCTAGACTGCTGAGAAAGCAGTCTGAGAGTGTTCCCAGGTATCATAGGAAGTTATTAGGCTACTGGCTCAGGGATGGTTACAAGCTAGACAAGTTTGGCTCTTTTTCTGCGGGTAGCACTTATCACTCTTGTCCAAGAAAATATGAGTCATAGTATAAAAAATAAATAAATAAATAAAGGGTCTGGTGCCATACCTTGGTGCAGAGTTTGGCAAACACTTGATGGGTGGCAGGGGGTCCTTGTCAGTGCCTCCATGTTAATAATTATTGGTATGTGTGCATATAATTTATTGTTTTTTCTTTTCTTTGCAGATTGCTGAAGTGCAGAAGGCATCATGCAGTGGCTTGAGAAGTGGATCTGAAAGGAGATGTTTTGATAGTATGGATGTTCTTGCCACCGGAATGGGGCTCAAGGAGGGTCTGAGTAATCACCTTAGTAAGACATATTAGAGCTCTATGCTTAATTAGTGGGAGCTGATTACTGCATTGGTATAGGGGGCAAGTAAGGAAGAGGTTGGTAGGGGGGCAAGTGAAAACTGTTGGGGACAGTTTATGGGGAGTGTGGGGATCCCACAGGATGAGTAGAGTCATGACATTCATAGGAGCACAGGAACTTATTAGGCTACAGCCCTTTGGCTCTTGCAAGCCAGTGAAGTGCAATCCTTGCTTTCTTGGAACCTTGGGGTGGTTGTATTCACTCATCCAGTTGTTTGAACCATATGTGAGGGAAGGGCCAATGAGGTGTTTGACAGGATGCTGGAGTTTGTTCCTAACAGGTGGTATCTTTGGGGTGACAAATTTGTCCCTTGAGTAGGTAGTGTTAATGTTACATACCAGGTTAAGGTTTTACAGAATAGCACAAGGATCATTTCACTTGGGGTTTGGGTGAATTTTGTAGATAGAGTTTTAGGAAGCATGGTAGGCAGGCGGCTGTGTTGAGGTAGTTTTAGAAACTGGGTGCATTGTTACTGGGGAGTTAGAAGGTTTAAAGGAAGCTTGGTTGCAGGATAAGGCAGCTGTAGGACAGGTCTTAATTACCTACTAGTTGTATAGGTAACATAAGGAAAGAGAGCTTTCGAGGGGAAAGGCCAGAGACAAACAGGGGTTAAGAATGGATTGGTAATGAGTGAATTGGGGGTGTTTATGGCTGGGCATGTAGAGTACTTCATTGCTGAGCATAGGCGAGTTTTCAGGAACTAGGTCAAGGGGTGCTGGTTTTCTGCCCTCTAAGGTTAGGACATTAAAGTTTTGGAGTTAGACTCTTCCCTACGGTAATTGAGTTGTTGCACATCCGGAACTAGGTAGTTGGTGGGCTAAGGTGATATGCTACAGTTGACAGGGTCCTGGGTGTGAGACTTGATACTAGTTGTTTTGACTGGGTGTCAATTTGAGTTCAAGGGGTTATAGTTTATGGTTTTTGTTGTGGTTATAGGCTGCCAATCCATTCAGGTTGAGCCATGATTTCAGTTTTGAAGGAAGTGGGCTAAAAGGGTATGTATTCTCTTGGTGTGGATGTTCCGGTGGTACAGTGGTGTCACGATAATCCTACTTCATTTAGTTTCATTAGGGTATGTTTCAGTGATGTTATGGCAAGGTGGGTTTATGATGGGATTCTAAGGTGCTTTACAGATGATGGGCACACCGAATGATGTTTAGCTTGACCCTTCCCTTTATGGGAAGTAGTGGGTTGAAAAATTTTGGGTAGAAGGGAGGGGGAACAACCTGGTCAGGCTGGTTGGTGGAAAGAGGGATAGGCTTGCCCTCTTCTGTTCCCCCTCTGGTGTCTGGATGTTCACTTCAAGGATCTGGGGAAAGGAAAATGAGTAGTTGGAGGAAGCTTGCTGAATAGATAAGCTGAGGTAAGGACGCTGCTTATATGATGGAAGGTAATTCAATGAATGGTGTATTAAGTGAGATGAGATGCTGCTTCATAAGTAAAGTAAGCGAGCATAGGTATGGACCCTGCTTGTTGGGCAGGGTGAGTAGGTATGCTGCCCTGATGGGTCTATATTATATGCACGAACACTTAGGTTGTCGAATACAACATGATCGACACCTATTCAGTGAATGCACAAGTCAGCGAAACCTCACAACACAGAAAAACACATCACCGAATACTTTTACTTGGCCAACACCGTTCCACCCATTAACAAAAACACACTTCTGACTACACCGCTCACTACATACTACCCACCCAAACGAAACAAATAAACCACATGCATACACTAACCTAAACCCTACTTCTAAACCTACACTAACCTTTACAAACATTATTTTCTATGCACTTACCTTAACCCACACCCTAACCCTAAGGTCCGTAACTATCGCACACTTACCTTAATAAGCTATACCCAAACAAAATAAATAATCCACACACATACACTTAACCAAACCCTATTTCTAACCCTTACATACATTACTATCTATGCACTTACCTTAACCCGCACCCTAACCTTAAGGTCCGAAACTATCGCACGCTTATCTTACGGAGCTACACCTCAGAAGGGCCGACCATGCCGAATCAGGATTTTGAGTTTCACGGTTTCCAGCATTCATGTGTTCTTGCAGTTCGCTTATTTGGTGTCGATCATGCTGTATTCGACAACCTAAGCGTTCGCCCTTACGATATAGACCTTAACATTGCAAGGATGGTGCTTCATAAGCAAAGTAAGCACGCAGAGGTACGGACGCTGCTTATTTGGGGCAGGGTGAGTAGGTACGCTGCTCTGATTAACATTACAAGAATATTATGCTGTGTTTAGAATCAATTATATTATGAATAGTTGTAATTAATGAATTTGGTGAACAAAGCTATGTTATAGAAATTTAATAAAGGTCATCAAATGTCATTTGGTGTGATGTGTTTATTGAAGGGGACTGAGACTAATGGTTTTATGTGAACAAGACTAACCATACCTTTAGAGAACATGTATTAGAACACCTGTATGATATCAGAAAAGAGAAGATGTGTAATACACTGGTGAAACATATATATATATATATATATATACTGTTGATAAAGGACATTGCTTTAAATTTTTTGTTTTACAATTATTGCATTCTGACTTGAGGGGTAGTGATGTTTTCAATCAAACTGAATGTATAGAACTTAGATGGATTTTAGAGCTACAAGCTGATAAAGGATTAGGTTTGAATGAAATTGTCCCTTTAAGTCCTATACTGAAGTCATGTGCACTTGCTCATTAACTGAATATTTAAATGTTTGTTCATTTGTTGACTTTGTTGTCTGATGAAGTACCTATTGGGTGTGAAAGTGCATACATTACATTAAACTTTGTTTTTATGCTTGGTTGTGTTAACTAGTCTCCTTGTTGTCTTTTACTTATTTTATGTCATTGTGTGACCAGTTTTTATCCATAGTGGTTATATTTTTACTATGTAGTTTCCCCGGATGGCCGACTTTCCAAGAGGTGTTATTATCCATTTATCTGCATTGAGTTTTAAGGAACAGCTCTGGCACCAGTGAGTCATTTGTCTGTGTTAGACCTTCCTGTAAATGTGGAGCAATGACAGTTGCAGTCTTCCATTTTTGTGGCACCAAGCCTGTGCATAGGCTGTTGTTAAACAGTGACACCAGTGGACCTGATTGGTCATACTTAATGCTATTTAGGATGCATCCTGAGATATTACTGGGGATCATTGCAGCTGTATTATTGGTTTTAGAGTGTGTATCTAACACCTCCTCCCTACTGATAGTTGTAGGGGTTATATTAGAAGGTATTTACTGGGGAGCAGCAGGAGGTGAGAGAGGAGTAAAGCTGAAGATGAACTTGTTAGCCAGAAGATTTACTATATCTCCCACTTCCACAAACATGGTTGCATTTACCAGCCATTCACCACATTGTTGTATGCTTTCTTTGAGGTTTTGGGCATTGCTAAAGAAGGTTGTCCTTGGCCAGAATACCTCAAAATTTGCTTTGTTGGGCTTAATTAGTCTGCTTAGTTATCCATTCAGTTTGATGAGAAATCTTTGTATCTTTTTGGTGTTATACTTTCTAAATTTAGCTATGACTCTTTTATTTTGTTGTACAACTTGTTTAATTTTGGATTCCAACAGGAAATTTATTTTTTGAGTTAGTTTTAGGATTTCTTCTAAGAGTAATTATTAACTGTTACAAGGTTTGCTGGAAGTTACAGAATTAATTGTTATTTTGAAAGAGACTGCATTGTCTGACATTACCAGAGAGGACACAACATGACATGGGGAGGGGGGGGGACAGCTTTCTCCTATATTTGTGAGTACCAGATCCAATAGATTTGTACCTCGAGTAGGTGTATGCACTAACTGGTCAAGGGTGTTTATGTTTACAAAGTCTAGGAATCTCTGTGTCTGAAAATTTGAGATAGTGTTGGATTCTTCCTTTATAGAGGGATAATTAAAGTCCCCCATGAGTATAGTTTTGGGTTGAATTATGAGTGTCTCCAATATATTTATGTATGAGCTATGGGTTTCATGGGACATAGATGGTGGCCTATAGCTTGCTAAGATATGGTATGGTACTTTGTCTATGGAAATCTGGACAAGAAGCATAGCTGGTTCAACGACTATGAATTAGCATCCCACAAATTCAGCTCTTCAAATGAAGAGCCAAAAGAAAGCACTTCACTGTAATAAGCTGATCACTACAGTGCAAATGATTGGCTTATTACAAGTAAATCTACATCTGAAAAACAAAAACCAAAAAATAATGATGATTTATCAGAATAAATACCATGAATTGCACAAACAATGGCAACATTGAAACTAATGTTATGGATTCGTAAATGATACTTATGAATGCCTTCTTCAGATCAAATGAGGAAAGGTTTAATTTATAATACTAATGAACTGCAAAGTGAAATTAAAGATTCAAACTATTTTTCAGGTTCAAACATTTTTATGAAATATTGAATTATGCTTAATATCAATAAAGAAAATGAATGATTCCAGTAGATACAAATTACTGAAAGAATGAATTGGTGTTTTATTTGTCATGAATAGACAGTAGAAATGGAAGCCCATTGACCAATATTGCAGATTATTATGAAGCAAGGGACATCTTACTCAAAAACATTGTAAAAGTTTCTTCTGAGTCTGTCTCATACTTCTTGTATTATATAACAATGGGGAAAATGATGAAATGAACATCATATACTTGAAAACCTTTGCTTTCTAGAAAACTCAAGTTTATGCCAAGTTTGTATTTATTAAAATATAGTTTTGAATTACTCACCCACTCTCTTCATAAAAAAAAAAAAAACAAACTTCTGTTACCTCAGAGAACAGCAATAACATGTAAAACAGGCAAAGCAAAAAAACAGGAAGGTGCAGAAAGGGATGTATTCAAAGACCATTGACAGACAGATGACCCAGGAACAAAGTAAGTGTTGCTAGAATTGGCATAAAATTTTGAAATATATAAGTGATTCCAAACTTCCACTTTTAAACATAGGCATGGATTTATTCCTGGTAACTTAGATGATAGGTTAACAGCGAAGATTGTTTGAAAGAACATTCATTTTGAAACTGTGTTTTTTCTCTCTGGCAGAAATGAAGCTATTTAAAAAAACAGACTTTTGTTGCAGTAACACATGCTGTTATGGCAGCATTTCAATGGGCATTTAGATCATCAAATTGTACTAATATTTTATGGTTTATCTAATATTCATAATGATTCTATCAACCACAACGTAGACCCATAATTTCCTCAAGGGGTTAGATCACAGACACTATTACTTTTTGTAGAAAACTTTGAAATCTGATTTAAAGCACATAGAGACCGTTATAAGAGAAAGTAATGATTTTCTATGCTGTTTGGATGAATAGTTGTGACTGAATAAGGGATTACATGTTACGCTTGTCATATTATATGCACACTTTTTGTCACTATTTCAAAAGATTTTTCTGAGCCATCTAAATGAGCTTTCTGTATGTGATCAGCAATATATTGATGTCATTTGTCAGTTATCAAAGCTTGCACTTGGGAATAATGTATTTATATTTCAAGATGAACAATATTTGGACTAGCCATGGATATACCTGTTGCCAGTCCTATGTAAAAATTACTGTGTGAGTTTGGAAAGAGATTATTTTTTTTTATGAATGATAATCCATTAAATGATAAGGTTTTATTTTTCATATTTTTGTGGATGAAGCTTTATGTGGTGGGTGACATTTATGATGAACTACTTGAACTAAAGAATTACATGTATAATTGTGTGTATGTGTGTGAGTGTATATGTATAAATATATATATATACACACACACACACACACACACACACACACACACACACACACACACACATGCAGAAATATATCATCTCTCTCTCTCTCTCTTTTTTTTGGTTGTGTCTTTCAGCTTTTCCTGGTTTTTTATATATATATATATATATATATATATATATATATATATATATATATATATATATATATATATATATATATATTAAACAAGTAATACCAGCTTGAATCCTGTTTTCTTGTTTTAAATAAGAATACAAGGTGATCTTTAACATGGATCATACATTACAATTTACTACAATAATTGTTTGAGCATGTCATATGCTGTTATTGTTCCTGTATAACTGGTTTTCACATTTTTTGGTTTGTTCTTCCTTAAGGAAAGTGTCACTACCCTTAAGAATGGAAAATGACATTCCCTCAGTAGTAGGCTTCATTGTCTATATATTTATATACACATACAAAAATATATATGCATATCTATCTATATATAAGTATATATATATATATATATATATATATATAGATATAGAGAGAGATGTAGATATAGATATATATGTATATACGGTTTACCTTCATTTCGTTGAACATGGTTTGTGCGACATCCTTCCATCAAAAGGACACCCGCACAAAACTCACAATGGCAACTGACATATGTTCAGATGGCTACAATGCAAATGCATTTAGCCATTCAAACCCATGGACAAATGTCAAAAATGGTTTTCAGCTAAACCGTATTCAACATTTGTACTCGGAGGCTTTCTGTGATTCGCTCACTCGATTCATGGGAATGCCTGCTCGCGCAAACCATGTTCGATAAAATTAAGATAAACCATATATACATATATGCTTGTATATATATATATATATATATATATATATATATATATATATATATATATATACTTGTATACTGAATGTCTCTGCTGCATTCATATCACATACTAAATAATGAGCCAGATATAACCAATGTAAGGTGTTTTAGGTAGGTAAATATAGTAGAAAGTTCAAAGGGCATATTAGGGGCATATTAGTTGCCATCACTCAATGTAAAACATAAAATGTAGCAGTACATTATGTAAACATATTTTAATAGCATGAACATGTCAATAATTCCATTTGATTTTTCATAAATTATAAAATAAATTTATGAGGTTGTGACATAACTACATTTACAGAAAAAAGAGACTACAACTTGAATATTATATTCAGGACACACTGTGCACCAGGTTTGAATGATGCATATTGATTGACACTTATACTCAGATTAAGATCACTTAAAAATGAATGAACAGTACTGCTTAGCAGAAATTTTTAAATGGTAATATTATTTTTTTTACTTTTTTTTAATTCTTTGTTATAAAATAAGAACTTAACAGTTAAGAAAGTACTGATTGTGCAAAAGCTTGTAGTATCTTTACTGAAAAAAATGTATCCCTTGCTTTCCTGAGTCAGTTTTTTTTATTTTTGTAAAACGCTTGCAGATTTTAATGGCATTCTGAAACTATGAAAGAAAATATTTTACTTGTTGTGAGTGTTAATGACTTGAGATATACCTTCCTTGACTATATGAAGCGAGACATGATCAAGCTCGCTGATTGTGTGTCTTAGGCTGGCATGATCCTATCACTGAACAGCATACTACCTAAACTATGGATGATGCCATGTTACCAACAGAAAATGATTGACTTTTACAATTAGCTTAGCTACTGGTATCAATCCACAGTGGTGCAATATTTGATGGCCTGGAAGGGCTTATCTGCTCTAGGCTTTCAGATATTGGCAAAGCCCTGTTCCACCCCAAAATACCCTTTTAGGCAATGCCAGACGGACAAACCTCCCAACTTAACTGAACATACAAAGTAATATCTGAAGGTGGTACTGCACAATGCTATAAGTCTTAACAAGAAGCTTCAATCCCTGCAAGACTTCCTATCCCTGGAGTGTATAGGCATCTGTTTAGTAATGGAGGCACGGTTTAAAGTTACAGAGACTACCGCAGCACTACAAGTTTATAAAGCCTTTCACAGCTTTAGAACAGCTACTGCAGAGAAGGGAGGTAAAACGGGAGGAGTCTCAGTCTATGTTAAAACAGCCTCACATCCAGGATAAACTAGTTAAAGTGCATGACTGACTGGAACTCGCACATGTGCAGCTCTCCATAAACAGGGTCTCTTACCATATCCTTGCAATCTATAAGTCCCCGTTCATGTCCCAGGAAACCAATATTACTTATCTAAATGTACTAGAGTCCCTCACACTTCAACTCAGTACAATCTTCATGGGAGTTCTACACCACTTCAAATGCATAACCCAGCAATTCCTAAACTTCATTAATGTCAACATCCTGGAACAGATGATCCATTCTTCTAACAGGTTTGCAAACATATTTGACCTTGTACTCATGAACAAGGGGAAGTGATGTTACTCACCCAGTGTAATGTCTTCACTCATCAGATCTGATCATAAGGCATTATTGCTTGAAATAAAAATTAAATCCGGGGACCCAAAAAAACCAAAAACCTTTAGAAACTATTTCAAGGCTAACCTCTCTCTACTAAGTGACATCTTGGCTAAATTCCAAACACCACCAAACCAAGTAAACACAATAGCATTTGCTGAGCTATTTACACAATCCATGTACAGTCATATTGATGGCTGTATAAAGCTAGCTGTGCCCACTAGTATTAAGAATAATACAAACTCAGAAGGCAAGCCACCTTGGTGGAATCACAATATTGATCAGTTATATGACAAAAGAAAAAAAATCTTGGTCAACCATAGGAGGAACAAGGCCCAGCATACTATAAGCCACCTCACCAAGCAAAATAGGCAGCTAAGAGGGTTACTTATTACTTCAAAGGCTACATTTGAAGAAAAAATAGTTTTTCAGGCAAAAAACAACCACAAAGTTTTCTAAAGTTATACCCATAACCTCAAGGGAAATACACATCAATGTGCAGAATATGTAGCAAAACAGTCATAAAAGTCAAATGTGGGCACCTGATGGCATTTCAACTCGTAGCATAAACAGAAATCCAAAGAGTAATCCAATCAACGAGATAAAAGTAGCAGTAATTTATTGTAGTAAGCACTTTCACCTGTAGGCTTCGTCAGACTTTACAGTTAAACAGATGATGAACAGGTTTAAATATACTTAAAGCTTTGAGTATTGGTCAACTACTAACCAATCAGCAGTCATTCACAGAAATTGTCATACGACACCTGATACAAGCGGTCGGCTCTAAACATATGTATCTACAAATAAACACCTAAATCAATATAAAATCTTTCCCTTTTCATCGTACAAAAAATGAAGACAAGAATTTTTAAAACACATAAAACGAGTTTTTAGAGATAGAAGCCTAATAGTTATATGCAAGTTCGGTTCATCACCAACATTATAAATCAGCATCTAAAAATCAACTGCTGCAAGTGTAAAACATTTCAGCTAACAGCACAAAAAATCTAAAACAATTCATATAACATTTTGATCATTCAGCATGGATATAAACACATACATTGAGATCGTATACTAATAAAATATCGCTCGAGGACTACATAACTCGAGCACTACACAAAAACATTTTAAAGCATCCAGGTCATAAAGGCTATCTAAAGAAAGTTCTCTAAAAACCTCCAAAACCTTCCGAACATTATTTCTCATGAAGTCACTTAATGGACTTACCAAAGAAAACTGGGGGGATAGCTTGCTCACCATAACCATAGTTCGCCTCAGTGGGCTTCATGCCCCAGTGAGTCCTGTACTAGTCCAACGGTTAGCGTCGCACAATTAAACCGTGCTGCATCTATCATTATCAAATGCCCCTAGACACTCATCTAGATAAGTGCTAGGGCAAAGTAAGACTCCAAATAAATATATATGGTCTAATCAGCCAATCGCATAGATAATGTGCCTGCCAGTATTATGCTGAAAAACAACGCATAATAAAACATTAACTTGGGCAACCTATGATCATTGTTAAAATACCTTACCTGCCAAAAGTGTATACTCTCTGACTCTATCACTAACTAATAGGACGCCACACAATCACGTTAAGACGTGATAGTAGGAGTCCCTAAAAAACTCAAACACTAAATAAAAACTATTTAAAACATATATGGTATAAACACTCACTAATAAGAATTCACTAAGGACCCCCATAGCCTACCAAGTAAAGTTACTCACAGGATCGGCAAAACAACAAGCCTCGGAAGGTCTCTAACTAATCGAACATCCAAGATAGCACATTTAAACCGTGCTGCATGGTTCCAATAACTTATGCCCCTAAACACTAAAATGAGGGAAAACTCTAACTAACTTAATAAGAATTATACCACCGAAAACACCGGTGATATATCTAAAAGTGTTACAGTGCAAACCAACATGTCATGGGGCGCTAACGGTTCTATATTCAAAGCTAAAATAAAACAACACTTAGCATTCTCATAAAACTTAGTGGTGTATTCTCTAAATCTACCAGTATATGTTAGGATACCAGCACGATTGAGATGAAACATACCATAAGGAATTTCACTAAGGAATGGTCCTTGGAAATAATGAAGGTTCTTGCTAATAGTGCACAGAAACCAAAGCCCTCAATACCGTTCTCAACCAAAAAACAGCATACTCAAATTCCAAGGGCTAACCAGTTCACCATACACAATGAGACTCAGAACCCAAAGAGGGGAAAAAGCGGAGGAAAAAAAACACCAAACTGAACAAATTAAATTATTACGAGGGGTAAATCAAACCCCAGAAAAATAAAAATACTATGTGACATGATACAAGAAACTAAGGTTTGACATGTTCAACCTCATAACAACTTATTGTTTGGGTCTACATAATCTCCTCTTTTTAAACATGGTTTAATCTGTACTTTGTCATTAAGTCCAGGCGCTTTATCAGCTCTGCACCTAATAATCCACTTCATCTCATTTTCTAGGGTGAGGTTCACTATATCACCACCTCTTATGTTCTTGAATACAACTTGAAGAACACAAAAAACAAACTTATATGTGGTACCACGTGCCAAGGTATGTTTAGCTAAGGCATTATTGATCGACCCAATGCGAATATTATACATGTGTTCCCTAATCCGTTCTCTCAGGGATCTGTTAGTTTTCCCTATATAGAATGAGGGGCACATAGTACATCTAGCTAAATAAATCACGTTGGTGCTCCCACCATCTGTTTCAGTACATAAACTGAACTCATAACTGGTAATAGGATGTACAAAACTCAACCTGAGATCTATGTGTATACATTGTTTGCACCTACCACAAGGTTTGGTATTATATTCATGTGACCCATCCACATTTGGGTTAACAGTATTCATAGGGTTACATAGGAGCCTCTTCAAGTTAGGTTTGTTCTTGAATGCTATCTTAGGTGCAACACCTACTAGGGGCCCAATCTTGTCATCTAGCATTAAGACGTCCCAATGTTTCTCCATTATTTCTCTAATGAACATAGCATCTCTTGTAAAAAACATGGTTGCTCGAATGACATCAGTGGTCGCATTAAATGGAGTATCAACAGGTACTCCTGGTGCCAAAAAATAGGGTCTAGCTCTATCTAGACTCATCCCATTCACTTCTGTCAGCATTTGATCAAATCTACGTGTTTCATAACCCCTGGAATTAAAGCTACGTCTCAGATAATTAACTTCACTACAGTAGCCTTCTTCAGAAGCATTAAGGCGAGAGGCTCTCATAATTTGTCCCTTCAATACGTTATCAAAAATGTATTTGGGATGCATACTTCCTCTATGTAAAAAAGTATTCTTATGGCACAATTTACGGTGTATAGAGGTATTGAGAAGTCCACTGTCCAGCCTATTAATATTGACGTCTAGAAAGGAGATCTGTTCACGTGAATAATTCAAGGTGAATTTCAAAAATTCGGTGGACGCATTAACGTATTCAAAACAAGCTAACAAACTTGCTTCATCACCTAACAAGATCATAAAAAGGTAATCCACAAACCTCTTATATAGGCCTATATTCTCCATAAGGCCTTCATTCTGTAGTATGAATTCCTCTTCCCACTTGGCCATGACGAGATTGGCGTAGCTATTGGCACATGATGTGCCCATGGCTACACCGTCTCTTTGTAAATAAAGGTCATCACCAAATAGGAAGAAGTTGGAGTATAAAATGGTCTCCAGTAACAATGCCACCAAATCAACTTTTTCCATGCTATAGCTTGACTTGCGGCGTAGGTAGTCAGAAATACTGGAGACACCCAAATCATTAGGTATCACCGTAAACAAACTGACAACATCTAATGTCACTAAGAAATATTCTTGTTTCTCATCCAATTGTTTGGTAAACTCGTATAGTTCTAAAAGAAACTGTTTGCTATCCCTAAGAATTATAGGGTTCAAGTCTACCAATGGACGTAGGAAATAATCTACATAAATTGAAAGGGGTTCTGTGGCCCAACCCTCTCCGGCCACTATTGGACACATGGGGGGTTTCTTCAAGGACTTATGAACCTTTGGAAGGCCTTGTATGATAGGTATTCTAGGGTTCATGACCTTGAGGTATTCATAGGTTTCATCGTCTATCAAGTGGTTCATCACCAAATCATCAAGCATATCATATATTTGAAAGACTTTGTTAGTTACATCACTCATTGTAGCTTTACTATAGACGTAGCTCTAATTCCAGGGGTTATGAAACACGTAGATTTGATCAAATGCTGACAGAAGTGAATGGGTTGAGACTAGATAGAGCTAGACCCTATTTTTTGGCACCAGGAGTACCTGTTGATACTCCATTTAATGCGACCACTGATGTCATTCGAGCAACCATGTTTTTTACAAGAGATGCTATGTTCATTATAGAAATAATGGAGAAACATTGGGACGTCTTATTGCTAGATGACAAGATTTTGCCCCTAGTAGGTGTTGCACCTAAGATAGCATTCAAACAATGTATACACATAGATCTCAGGTTGAGTTTTGTACATCCTATTACCAGTTATGAGTTCAGTTTATGTACTGAAACAGATTGTGGGAGCACCAACGTGATTTATTTAGCTAGATGTACTATGTGCCCCTCATTCTATATAGGGAAAACTAACAGATCCCTGAGAGAACGGATTAGGGAACACATGTATCATATTCGCATTGGGTCAATCAATAATGCCTTAGCTAAACATACCTTGGCACGTGGTACCACACATAAGTTTGTTTTTTGTGTTCTTCAAGTTGTATTCAAGAACATAAGAGGTGGTGATATAGTGAACCTCACCCTAGAAAATGAGATGAAGTGGATTATTAGGTGCAGAGCCAATAAAGCGCCTGGACTTAATGATAAAGTACAGATTAAACCATGTTTAAAAAAGAGGAGATTATGTAGACCCAAACAATAAGTTGTTATGAGGCTGAACATGTCAAACCTTAGTTTCTTGTATCATGTCACATAGTATTTTTATTTTTCTGGGGTTTGATTTACCCCTCGTAATAATTTAATTTGTTCAGTTTGGTGTTTTTTTTTTCCTCCGCTTTTTCCCCTCTTTGGGTTCTGAGTCTCATTGTGTATGGTGAACTGGTTAGCCCTTGGAATTTGAGTATGCTGTTTTTTGGTTGAGAACGGTATTGAGGGCTTTGGTTTCTGTGCACTATTAGCAAGAACCTTCATTATTTCCAAGGACCATTCCTTAGTGAAATTCCTTATGGTATGTTTCATCTCAATCGTGCTGGTATCCTAACATATACTGGTAGATTTAGAGAATACACCACTAAGTTTTATGAGAATGCTAAGCGTTGTTTTATTTTAGCTTTGAATATAGAACCGTTAGCGTCCCATGACATGTTGGTTTGCACTGTAACACCTTTAGATATATCACCGGTGTTTTCGGTGGTTTAATTCTTATTAAGTTAGAGTTTTCCCTCATTTTAGTGTTTAGGGGCATAAGTTATTGGAACCATGCAGCACAGTTTAAATGTGCTATCTTGGATGTTCGATTAGTTAGAGACCTTCTGAGGCTTGTTGTTTTGCCGATCCTGTGAGTAACTTTACTTGGTAGGCTATGGGGGTCCTTTGTGAATTCTTATTAGTGAGTGTTTATACCATATATGTTTTAAATAGTTTTTATTTAGTGTTTGAGTTTTTTAGGGACTCCTACTATCACGTCTTAACGTGATTGTGTGGCGTCCTATTAGTTAGTGATAGAGTCAGAAAGTATACACTTTTGGCAGGTAAGGTATTTTAACAATGATCATAGGTTGCCCAAGTTAATGTTTTATTATGCGTTGTTTTTCAGCGTAATACTGGCAGGCACATTATCTATGCGATTGGCTGATTAGACCATATATATTTATTTGGAGTCTTACTTTGCCCTAGCACTTATCTAGATGAGTGTCTAGGGGCATTTGATAATGATAGACGCAGCATGGTTTAATTGTGCGACGCTAAGCGTTGGACTAGTACAGGACTCACTGGGGCATGAAGCCCACTGAGGCGAACTATGGTTATGGTGAGCAAGCTATCCCCCCAGTTTTCTTTGGTAAGTCCATTAAGTGACTTCATGAGAAATAATGTTCGGAAGGTTTTGGAGGTTTTTAGAGAACTTTCTTTAGATAGCCTTTATGACCTGGATGCTTTAAAATATTTTTGTGTAGTGCTCGAGTTATGTAGTCCTCGAGCGATATTTTATTACTATACGATCTCAATGTATGTGTTTATATCCATGCTGAATGATCAAAATGTTATATGAATTGTTTTAGATTTTTTGTGCTGTTCGCTGAAATGTTTTACACTTGCAGCAGTTGATTTTTAGATGCTGATTTATAATGTTGGTGATGAACCGAACTTGCATATAACTATTAGGCTTCTATCTCTAAAAACTCGTTTTATGTGTTTTAAAAATTCTTGTCTTCATTTTTTGTACGATGAAAAGGGAAAGATTTTATATTGATTTAGGTGTTTATTTGTAGATACATATGTTTAGAGCCGACCGCTTGTATCAGGTGTCGTATGACAATTTCTGTGAATGACTGCTGATTGGTTAGTAGTTGACCAATACTCAAAGCTTTAAGTATATTTAAACCTGTTCATCATCTGTTTAACTGTAAAGTCTGACGAAGCCTACGGGTGAAAGTGCTTACTACAATAAATTACTGCTACTTTTATCTCGTTGATTGGATTACTCTTTGGATTTCTGTTTATGCTACGAGTTGAAATGCCATCAGGTGCCCACATTTGACTTTTATGACTGTTTTGCTACTTATTATTACAACTTGTGTGGGACCCGTGCTCCGTTTGCTGTGTGTGGCGTGTTTGGCTTTTATTAATGTGCAGAATATATTGTAAATGGCATCATGCACACTGAACAAGAGGCCATTGCCAGCCTTTTGGCTGATAGGTTCAGCTCAACCCCACCTCCACCCCAGTAATCCATAAAAAGTACTGCATACCACAATTCTTCCAAACATTACTAGGGAACAGGTCATCAAAGCACTTTCCTAGGCCAAAAATATTGCATCATTGGGGCCCAATAATATCCAGGATGCTTGCTAAATAGCATGAAAGATGATGTCTCTTACTCACTTGAGTCATTTTACAACTGAGACCTACAGTTAGGTTTTGTACCCAAAGAATGGAAGATGATTGCAATCATTTCCCTGCACAAAGGAGCTCCAAACACCGATATGGGTAACCGCAGCCCATAAGTATGACCAGCCTCATATGTAAGGCCATTGAAAGAATCATAATGGGCATGATAAACAAAGACATAGGAAATCTGTAAATACTGGAACCATTACAGTTCTGATTTGTTAAAGGAAGGTCATGCCTATTAAATGTGGTGGACTTCTTTGTGAAGGTCACTAAAGCAATGGATAATGGCAAGACTGTGCCCGCAGCCTACCTCAACTTGGCCAAGGGTTTCATACAATATCCCACTCAGGCATTACAGACTAGCTCATTACATTTGGTATAAAGCCTTTTATCAACCATTAAGTAGCTAACTGGCTTACTGATAGGAGCCAGGAGTTCAAAATAGATGAGGCCACCTTCACCAATAGGCCAGTCACTAGTGGAGTCCCGCAGGGTATGGTATTGGTCCTGCTCCATTTAGGTACCTATTTCTCTTAAGTGCAAGCAAATGCCGACAATTTATGGATGACTAAGTTTGCAGATGATTACAGGCTGAAGGTTATAATTGACTTTCCTGCAGATACTAGCATTCCTCAAGAAAGCCTATATCTGACTAACAAATAGTGCCAAAGCCATGGTCTTAAACTCATTGCTTAAAAATGCATAATTGTACCCTTTAGAAAGAAACCCACCCCAGTTAATTACCATATTGATAATACATCTATAAGAGTTGACCCAGTGGCAGAGAGCTGGGTATGCACATAGACAGTAGCTGTACCTTTGAACACTACATGGCCACAGTGGTGAGGAAGTCATTTTATGTTGTTCAGCTTATATTAAGGGCATGACATATAGGTCCAAAGAGGTCATTACTGCACTGCACTCTGCTCATATCAGACCAAACATACAGTACAATGCTTCCTTCAGTATGTACCTGACAAGCCATATGCAGCAACCAGAGTAACCTCAGAAGTTCCTTATAAAAGGAATACAAGGTACAACAAAGCTGCCTTATGCAGAGTGCCTTAAAGCCCTTTCCCTCTTCTCAGTCTCTTATAGATTGCCAAGGGGTAATCTATGCCTGGCTTAAAAAGCATCCACAAATGACAAACGTATGAATCTCCTGCATATTTGTAATTCAAACCACATCAAAAATATAAGGTCTACAGACCTGACTTTTGTCTGTGACTTAAACAGAATATGCCGAAGAGACAGATATTTGACCCAGAGAGCTGGCTTCCTATCCATGTGAAGCTGAGTTAACCTATTATTCAATTTAAGCACAAGCTAGACCAGTGGATGGGGAATAGGAATTTTACACCAGGCTTGGCACTCATGTCCCTTATGGACAAGGTAGCTTATAAATGTCCTATTTGGGTACATGAAATCATTGTTGTTTTGGAAAAACTTGGCTTGCCTTAGGAAGGCCTCTGGGTCATTAGCATAGTAACAATATATGAATCTTTCTTCGTTATATTTCAGAGCTTGCATTATCTTTAGTTTGGCAATCCTTATCAAATTCAAGAGGCGATAAGTGGAAGTTGTAGGTTCCACTTTATCAGTATAATACTGTTAACAATTATCTTCTTATGTTCTGCTTAATGGGAGGCACATAAATTGACCAACAGAGAAGGTTACTTCACATGTAGCAGTTCATTGTTAATTCTAACATTTGGGTTGTCTGAAAGTGTTTGTCAAAGATGAAACTCCTTAAATATATCAATTGTCCTTAATGAAGCTCAACAATCCAGGATAAGTAGTTTTAAATAAGAAGATAAAGTGAAATGCTTTGGATCATTGTCAAAAATACATCATTTTAGGTAATAAACTAATTAAGTTTTTAATTTGAGACTTTACCACATGTATCCATAAGTAAACATGAAACTTTGTTGAAGAATTATGCTTCCACAGAATGCAGCGCGTACACTGAATCACTGAAAGCCACTTTCAGTGAATGGGGGGTGGCGAGTGAGGCATATTACACTTTTTCCACTGTTTTGTGAACAGGGAGTTGGTATAGAAATATATATACATATATGTATATATATATATATATATATATATATATATATATATATATATATATATATATATATATATATATATATATATATATATATATATATATGTATGTGTTTATATATAAGTTGCGAATTGAGGGGTCTCTGCCCACATTGGGGGGGTGCAGGTGAGTTTGCTCCCTGGAAAAAAAGCTCAAAATTGTGTTTGGTAAAAGTGGTTTTCAATGAATCACCTTCATGCATTTGCTGTCAAAGAATAATCTTTCAACGGATAACCATGAATCCATCCATAATGGAGTAATAAATGTGTTGGGGTCATAGTGATTTGAGATATTTAAAACCTTTACAATTCTAAAGGAAACATAAAGTAATTGAAGGTTTGGCAAGTTTGCTCCACCTTTAATGTGTGGGTCAGAGATCCTATTCATTTTGATTCCTGAAGATTTATTATTCCAAAGGCAATTAATAACACATATATTCATTGTCATAAAGCTATGTGAAACTGGATTGTTGTGGAAGTAAAAAAAACAAGGAGAGGCATTTTTTTAATTATCAGAGATTTTGCCAGTAAGATAAATTTCAGTTTGGACCACAAAAATCAGACCTTTTATTATACTGGTTAATTGGCCTAAATAGGCACAAGTGTGTAATTCTAAGTCTGTTTCATATTAGACCCCTAACTATTTAAGTTCATGATGTAATATGTTGATTTGTATTTATTTTATTTTGTGTTGTTAACCAGGGTAGTGCACTGACCAAGAATAAACATTTTCAGTCACTGTTTAGATAAGATAAAGGATTACTAACAGATTATACAACATTAGTAGTGGATACACATTTTGAAATAATGTCCTTCACGATACTAAACATAAACATGAGAAATATTCAGAGAATGTTATATACAATATGAACATGTACAGAAAATATGCATTTTAATTATTTTTAGGAACTACATCCTTATAATCTTATTTGTCTGTGGTTTATATAGAAATGGTGTTGATTTCTCAATATTTAGTATGCAGTTAGAAATACTATTGTGTACCTTGACAATTTTTCAAAACCATAGGAATAACTTTTATGGTTCTTTAGCTAAAACAGCATAGCTACCGTAAAAGAAGTGATGTCCTCTTTTATTGTATCAAAACTCGTACCTATATGGTTTAAATCTTGCATTATCCAATACAATAGTCGTTCAAATGATAAAAAGATAAGGGTGATAAGTGACTTCCCTGTATAGTCCCAGTTAAGATCATATTTGAAAGAGAAACATTTCCATTGACTGCCAGGCAGGTGGAAGTAAGTTCAAAGGCAGCTTCATTGACATTGACATATTTGTTAGGAAGATTGAATTTTTTGAGGACTTCATAAACAAAGGGTACATGAACTCCAACTGTCTTACTGCCATCTAGTGCAAATATACCCATTAAACATACTAGTTTTTTTTTATTATTATCGTGGTATAAAATTAATTCTAAAATAATATAGCTCATGTGGATGTGCTTCCCTTGCAAGAATCCCAAATGGAATCTTGAAAAAAAATTCTACAGGTCACTGCCCTGAAGTGTTTAGCAAGGCATAGATTAACATCTAACTTAATTAATGAAATTGGATCAAAAGAGGATCAGAGAATCTGTGCTAGGCTTGTGAATAGCAATTGCCTGGCTTTGACTGATTCATATATGCGTTTATTTGTACACACACACACACACACACACACACACACACACACACACACACACACACACACACACACATATATATATATATATATATATATATATATATATATATATATATATATGTATGTATATACATACATTTGAGTGCTAGCACATGCAGTAAAATAGTTTGAACTACAGATAGTCAAATCCACAAGACTTCAAGTCACAAAGATTCAGAGCAAAACAAAAACTATTTTTTTCTGCTGGTGGCAAAGTCTAAGTTTCATACTGATCTCTGTATACCAAGACCCTCTGCAGTAACATTATTATAAGTCTTACACATCACTTAGCTAGCTTCCTTACATCACTACATAGCCATGTAGAGACTCAAATGGTTGAAACAGTGATTGAACCTTCAATTTATTGAAATGCTGTAAAAAATGTTTGCATCTGGGCAACCCTACTGCACTAAAGTTTCTTCACACCTTTACATTAACAGACTAACTTCTTGTTCATATAAGTTTGGAGGAAAGAAAAAACAGCATGAACAATGAACAACAGTGGGTGCACAAACAGAATTTGCACTAGCAGTGGTTTTCTATGAGATATTGTCATCAACAAGCTCATTATCTTCAGATTAGAATGTAGTCCTCACCTTGTCCAGTTAACACTGAATAAGTAGCAGGTATCACACTCATCTTTGTTTAATGTAACATATTTCACTCATCCACATCGTCTCACAAATAATAATGTTCCTTAAGGTCTTGATAAGTGATATCCCACAATAATAATAATGATGATTATTATTATTATTATTATTATTATTATTATTATATATTCAATATATTAACTGGTATAGAGGATGGATCCTCATGGACTTTATACAAATACAAATAAATGCATGTAGTCAAATGTAAGCTGCAGGCCCCTTCCCCCTTTCAGTTGGTACTTCATGAGAATGCATCAGGCGCTGGCTAGAATGAATGTGTCTGCTGCTTTATGTTGTTGGGAATGTGGGCATGCATCAGACTAATTTATGACAGGGAGGGGACGAGATAGAAAGTAGTTTGCAATGGTGCACGTGGAAGGAAGCCCACAATCTTGATGACACAAAGCAGAAGACCCAGTTGTTCCAGCCAATACATGAATTCTTATCAAGTCCTGATTGAAGAGGGGCAAAAGTGGCTAACTAATAAACTGGTGTCTTGCTTTGTTATCTCTCCATTATATCATCTGCTAGCTGTCACTGCTGTTGGTTACCATCTAGTCCAGATTTCTAAACAATATCCTATGACCTTACACTACTCTGCTCCACTGGAATTACAGTTGTGAAAGAAGTTTATATTTTTCTCCAACTCAGTTTACTACACAGAAACTTAAGAAAACCATGTTGATATCTAGGTATACAGATATTGATAAAGAGCAACTTTAATAGTTAAGATATGCACTGAAACACTGACACTTTTAATGCAGAAAAGTAACCATTTGAAATGTCAGGACTTGCACAAGTGATTCTAGAAATGTGAAGACTGAATAGTCATAGAAACAGACTTACATACATTAAGCCCAAGAAGTCTATTTCTGGGAATATTCCCTTGTTTCCATGGTATGGTGTGTGCGTGTGCGTGTGTGGGTGTGTGTGCGTGTGTGCGTGTGTGTGTGTGTGTGTGTGTGTGTGTGTGTGTGTGTGTGTGTGTGTGTGTGTGTATGTCCAGAGTGTTGCTGGCCTCGATTGCCCCCTTGCAAAAATGAAGTTTAAAAAATAAGAGTGGTGTTTGAGATTTGCACTTTTCCTGGAGTTTATCGACGTTTTTTTTTTTTTTTTTGCATCAGCACTGGAGTAACAATGTTTTAATAGTGAGCAATTCAAGAGTGTAAACATGGTAATAAAAAAAAAATTATGAGGGGCACTTATTCTACAATACACAATGAAGTTAACTTGCCATTTTTAGAAGCTTGCATATTTTTGGTATACTAAACAGATAACAAGGGTAGCACAGTTGTTGAACACCAGTTCACCAAATCATTGTTCATCATGTTTAGAGTGTTAAATCTTGATTTCAATAAAATGAGTACATGCTGAAAATGAATTTTTGGATTTTTATCATGCCCTTTCTTCAGTTGCAATGACAATTTTGGTCTTGGAATATCAAATCAAGGATTGTGGAAGCACAGTCACAAAGTAGCTGTAGGGGAATCTGATGTAAGCTAAGAAAGTGTATTATTTACTTATTTACTGTCAAATATTAAATTACCCATAAGTATAAATCTACATTTGTTTAAACCAATGCATCTTGTTTTGTACATTTGGTTGCTTGTTTTTTTTTTTTTTGTCTTGGCTTTTGTGATTTCTGATATAATGAATTATGGTCTGCTGAAAGAAATTTCATACCACAAATAAAGGTTATAGGTTCATAGGTTCATAGGTTCATACTAGGCTATCTGCCCTAGGGCATTTATAAGCCTAGCCAGAGTTATGTGGCTTTCACTACCCCTTAGGTTGAAGAATACTATACCCATTAGTTTGCCGTGCCTCTGTCCAGCAGTGATACAGAGATGATCCCCGGGGTAAACCTACGATCTCCCATCCACTGGTCAAGATTCCTCTTGAACAGAGCCAGCGAGGTGCTCTGTCTCACATGGACCGGGATTCTGTTCCACAGCATAGGGAGTCTCTGGGTGATGAATCTGTCCCTCCAGCACATCCTATTTATATCAGTGTTGAGGTTTAAGTCTCTTGCTCTTGTGGCTCTGGTGGATTTGGATTTTTTGAGGTGGAGCATGTCCATTAATTCCGGGTTGGACATGACCTTGTATGTCAGGCACAGGTCACCTCTGAGCAGACGGTATGCGACTGAATAGAGCTGGAATTTCTTCAGTCGGGCAGCATATGGCATATTTTTGAGCCCCTTTATCCTTTTGGTGAGGAACTTTTGGGGTCTTTCCAGTTGCTGCAGGTGTCGGGTAAGATACATTCCGAATGGGGCATTGTACTCAATCATTGGTCTGATAAGTGAAGAGTACAGGTGAACAATGACCTCCCTTGATCTGGATGTGAATCCCTTCATAATAAGGTGGGCAATGTAGAAGGTCCTCCTAACCACTTTGGCAATGTGAGTGTCAAAAGAAAGGTTACTGTCAACTTGGGTCCCCAGGTCCCTGATAACCTCTTCTGTGCTTAATGGATTGTCACCTATGTGGTAACTTGGGGTTACCTTGTTTTTACCAAAGGGTATGACTATACATTTTTTGGCATTTAGCTTAAGGCCATGGCTCTGGCACCAGTTATCCATTTCTATGAGACCTCTCTGAAGGATATCTGTGTCTCATGGATTTTCAAATATGGCGCCCAGTTTGCAGTCATCTGCAAACTTTGTCAGCCACAATCCTCCTATGTTTGCCTGCACTTCTGAAAAGTAGATGCCGAACAAGAGGGGGCCCAGGACTGAGCCCTGTGGGACAGCACTTGTGACCGGCTTGGAGTCTGACATGGCACCAGCAACTCTAACCCTGTGGGTTCTGTCCTTGAGCCAGTTTGCAACCCATCTTGTGACATATGGGTTTACATTTAAGCTGGTGAGCTTTTCTATGATACCCGAGTGGGGTATTGTGTTGAAAGCTTTTGCAAGGTCAAGGTAGGCTGTGTGAACTGCCTTACCCTCATCAATGGCCTTGGTGACTGTTTCAAAAAAGTCGACCAATTTCAAGAGGCATGATCTGCCCTTGACAAAGCCGAATTGGGTAGGATCCAATGTCTGTAGGTCCCCTATGTCTTTATTTATGAGCTCCATTATTATCCTCTCCATAGCTTTGCAGACCAGGCTTGTTAAGCTTATGGGGCGGTAATTACCAGGGTCCATAGAAGCACCGCTTTTGTGGAGTGGGACCACAGTTGCCGTATGCCACTCTTTGGGTATGTATCCTGTGGTAAGGCTAAGATTAAACAGCAGCCTTATGTGTGGGTTTAGTTCCTCATTGAGTTCGTGTAGCACACAGCCGGGGACACCATCCGGTCCCATTGATGCTGTGTTTTTAGCTTTAGAGAGAGCAGCTCTCACCTGGGCATTTGAGATGATTGGGAGGCTACACTCTGCTGGGATAGGTATTTCTCCTTTTGGGGGGGAGGGAGGGGAGAAATTTTCACTGAACCTGTCTGCCAGTATGTTTGCAATGTCTGTGGGTTCAGTGATTTTTGTATCATTTTGGACTAATTCTGAGCATATCTGGGTGTTTCCACCCAGATTTCTAACATAACTAAAGAAGGCCTTATGATTGTCTTTTGAGTCCTTGGCGATTTTTCTCTCAAAGTTGGCCTTGGATGATTTTATGAGTGATCGTAGTTGTTTACTAGTATTGATCAGAGATGTCTTCCCTTTTAGGGATTTTGCTCTATCTTGTAGTAGCTTTCTCCTCTTGTTGTAAAGTTTGTTTATGGCTGGGGTCCACCAGATCGGGCACTTGCCTTTGGCGGAAAGGGTCTTGATTTTATTTGGGATTGCTTGATCCATGCAATCCTGGAGGGGCTCGTAGAAAGCATTTGTAAGGGATTCAGCAGCGTGGGTTGTGGTTTCCAATGGCTCAGGGGCCTTGAAGGATACCACACCAGTCTTAAGAAGTGTGAAGTTGGCTTTTGAGAAGTTCTTCACTGTGGTCTTTTTTGTTGGGGGTGGGGGCGGGATATGGATCTCCAGTGAGATTAGTTTATGGTCTGATCTCACCAATGAGGGATATACTTCCGGTGTGGAGCATTTTGTCCCCATGTTTGTGATGATCAGGTCTAGTATATTTTCACCTCTTGTGGGAACATTTGCACGAGAATGCCACATTATTTTTCATTTTTATTTTATCATAGAGGGTCATAAAAGAAGTGTCTTTGAAATTTTGGTGTAAATACATTGAATATCATCAAAGTACATTCTACTTGGAAACCAGCATTCTGCATCTTTAACATTCTGAAACAATGAACTCTAAATTTTAGTACAGTCATTTCTTCTGATGTATTTAGAAATACTGAATCAAGTAACCATGCTAAAAAGTATAAAATGCCAGTCGTATTTCTGGACACATCACAAATTTGGCAATTTAATGCCCCACAGTAAGCTTAAATCTTTCTATAGCAAATTAATTGACATATCTTGTCATTAGCATTTTGTACTTTGTGTAGCTCTGCAGCACAGAACTCTGTAATACAATACATTTAAATCCATCTGCTTTGGAATATTTCCTGAAAGTAACAATGTAACAGATGTCAATTTATATGTATTGTCCAAAGTTTTTCTTTCTTTCTTTCTTTCTTTTTTTTTTTTTTTCTTTTCTTTTTAATTGTATTGAAATAGCTTCCCTATCCTTCAGTAAATGTGTGGTAGACTGAGGAAGTTCAGACAATAACATAGTTAAAAGAAACCAAGCCAGATCTTTATTTATCTGTTTCATTTTTTCAGAAGACACATAGCGAATTTGCCATGCAACAACACTTGTCAATTGAATGCCAGTAATGCAAACGTTATCCTTTCTCAGAAAGTGGTGTGAGTACTCAAGTAGCACTTTGAAAAACTAGCACAAATAAATGCTGCAGTGCTGTAACCTCATTATCAATGAAAGCAAATGCCAAGGGACGGTAGTTTGCTGCCTTCAGTTTGGTAATGCACTGAACATTTCATATATTGCTGGTATCATGTCTTTCTTTAAGAAGGAACTTTATGGAGGTCAGGCAGCTGCTCAAACAATTAATTAATCTCACCAAAAAGCATTGTTGAAACAGTCCTCATAATTACATTAATCAAAAAAACTGGAATATACAAGCTGTAAGTAAAATGGTTATTAAGATGTTCTGTCTTAGTTTCCCAAATATTTTGTGAAGACTTGCTATAATTTCTTTTGCAATTTTTTGATAAAATATTATAAGGGAAGCCACCATACTCCAGAGGTTTGTTTTTATTTAAGAACTTAATAGCCTCATGAATTTTATCTTCATTTATTTGCATAACTAGCTTTGAATTGCTTTATGTGACACCTTAGGGAATGGAACAACATCAGAGTTTTATTGAAGAAGTTTTCCAAGGTAGAGCCAACAAATCTTTTATATAAATATTCATAGTGTTTGGCAAATTTTATGAATTGTTTTAATGTCTTTCACTAAAGTATACAAAATCATTATTATTTAATATAATGTTTTGAGATTATTTGAGTTTCAAAGCTAAATGACAAATTCTGCTTTTAGAATTTTGTTTCTGCTTGTATTATTAGGCTTTCTGACAGACACAAATTTGTTTTTTATTTATTTGCCTGAAATAACCAGGGAAAAACACTGATCACTATGGACAATTGTAAGACACGTCCCAGGAATGTCTAGTCAAGCAACTTACTCAAAGTTACACAGATGCTGGTCTATAGGAAACAGCTCATCTTTGGCATCTTGTCTTAAAAAATCCACAATGCCAAGCAAGCATTTATAAAATCCATCCATTTTATACTTATTTCCAGTTTACTGCACCCTACTTATGTCGTTACCTTTCCACATTTACCAACTATATACCAAACCTAATACAGTTTGTTACTTTTAGTGGCATCCTGGATCAACACATTTTTTATATAGTTTGCCATGTATATCAGAGGCAATATGCAACATTATTAATGCCACTGACCCCTGCTCATGTTGCTAGTATTGTATTTTCATAGAAAGGACAATGTGACCTGCAACCTTTCATTTTAATCATCTTTTTTTTTTGAAGGTTACATTTTTAAATGACATAAAGATGAAATATTGAAGATGAGATGTAGCAACCATTTTATCTGCATTTTTCTCTAGTATGCCTTGATGTTTATTTACCTAAGTCAAAAGGATTCACAGTCAACATTTTCATTCTGAGTGGGATTACATATTTCACAGTGAAGCAATTTCCTTTACACAGCTTTTAATAAATTAAAAGCAGTACCCCATTTCTAATATAGTTCTAGTGTTGATCGTTTTGTAAGCTATAACATCTGAATAACTATTGCATTTTTGCAGGGTAATGCTGTTACAAAACAGTTTCCAGAGCTGAATAAATACTAATAAAATCTTAGTTATAGACACCCTAATTTTATATTTTACTAGGAGTCATTGCCAGGACTGCCTAGTGACTTCAATGCAAGGTGGCAATACAGAAAGCAATTGAATGGGTGAACCTAAGAAAAATGGGGAGGTGTTATGTCAGGATGGAATTATCTTTAATTGCAGTTATACCTTTAAAGAAATAGCTGGTGGTACACTCCTATGCATGCCTAAAATTCCTGCAAATATCTTCCTTTTTAAAATATGTGCCAGTACCAGTTATATAAAGTGAGCTGATTTAAGATATATATAAGGAGATCATATAGCTTCAGTTAAAATGCCACAATAAACTCAGAAATGCTTGATCCTTATTGCAAAACACTTACTTGAATGCACATGAGGGGTAAACACATCAACTGTCATGTAAGTGAGTTTTGCATAAAGGCAACACATGAAAATTAAAGAAAAGAAACAACCTTCTTTATTATTTTCAGTGTGTGTGGTCACTGGTACGCTGAGAAACAGAAATAATTTTAGTTGGCATTCTTTCTATGAGATAGTTTGTGATTTCTGAGTCAGCATAATTTATTATAAATTATTGCACAGTATAGTCAGTCAATCATATGTCTTAGCTAAAGAATCAGTTTCAAAAATAATGAAGGACAAAAGGCAAAAATGAGAGACATTTTAAATATTGTTTATATATACTAAGGAAACTGCTAAGCCTGCTAGAATAAAAACGTTCTGCACTAGCATGCATTTATAAAGTATATAACATCTGAAACTCAAACGTCTGTTATTGTTTAATAATAAATGCAATTCTCAATAATTTTCTAGCAATCCCCAAACTTTATGTTGAACAGACCAACAATCTAAGGCAAAATGATGGACGTTCTGTAATATCAGCGATGGTTGAAAATTATGCCAACTGTCACTATCTCAAGTTTTACAGCTGAAAACATGTATCTGTAATACACAAACATCCTCAAGCAAATGCATAAAGAATTCAGTGAAAAAGATTCATGCAAAACATATAAATCTATATACAAAACAGAACAGATATTCCTTTTGAATGCATCACTGAATGTAGGTAAATTATGCTGAAAATGACAAAATGACTCAAAAATGCATAGCAATGGTTCATTTTGAAACCTAATTTATGAATCTCCCATGATGCCTTGAGAAAGTGATGTCTGTAAATGTTTTCAAATATATATACTCACAGTCCTATATTGATAAATGCTTAGTTTCTGTCAAGAAAATGTGGCAAGGAAAGATATCCAACATGATAAAATGCATATAAAAGTTGTTTTCCTGCTGCTCTATACACCTATTTACCTATTTCCACAGCATTTGTAGTGTATGCTTGCCCTAGTATTTCCTGCACTTCTGCTACATTAGTCTGCTATTTGACTGTTACAGAATGAAAACAGTTTGAATGGTTATGATTTTGACCATCAGTTAGTATGGTCCACCTGCGTAACATAATTACAGAAAAATGCAAAGAGCAGGCATCTAATGCTATGGATGATGGAAACTAGGAAGAAATCAGACTATGAAAACTGATTTTAAACTTAGGGTGACAGCTGTCAGTGCAGTAAATATTAAGATATACAGTTATATTTTGGTCTTCTAAGCAAAACATCTGACTTTGCCAAATGAACCTGACAAGCAGTCTCTAGTTTACTGATTAGCAAGAATTTATTTCCCTGCATATTCTCATAACAAAAGAAAGTGCCTCTCTTTCTAGTATTACTGCACTTTGAAAAATCTCATATTCAGGTTGTTAAAACTACTGAGCAGTTCCTGGTAACTGACAACACTTTTTTAGCTTCACATACTGTGGCCAGCAGCAATTATGAATGTTTACCAGTGACTCATTCCTGTTTGCAAAATCCAGTTTTCTAGCCAGTGACCACTTGGCTCAATAAACCATTGTTTGTCAGCAACACTTTCTGTAAGATAGTCTGCAAAACTGTAATAAATCACAGGCCTTTCAAAGAAATAATACAAAGTTAAATGACAGCATAGTAAAAAAAGATAAAGAGTATTCAAAAACTAAAACATATTTTTTATCCTTTGTTAAGATGCCTGTCTGTATCTCTCACAGTAAAAAGAACATGGATGCAACACCTCTACTATGAAATCATAATGGGTGCAGATGCAGTAGTGCTACTATAAATCATAAGACCAAAATATTTAATGACTCATGGTGATTCACATACATGACTACTTGTTATCAAATGAACTCAGGATCATACAGTATACTGCACACTATCAATTTAACAACACGTTTGTTTTCTCATATAAAACTGATAGAATGACTATATCATGGTTTTATTTTTTTATATATTTCTGTCTGATTATACTTTCTTCCCTTATGCTATCTTCTGGATTGCAAATTTGCTATCCAATAGAGTCCAGGTTGGAAAATTTCCTGGTAGCCTCTCAAGAATTTTAAATTGTAAATAGTGGGGTATTACAGGGCTCATAGGTGGGCCCTTTCCAGTTTTGCATATATTTTACACTCATCCAATCCAATATCTGAAGAGTGTGGTTGATAACATTTGCTGATGACTGCAGAATGGGTACTGTTACCTATTGTGCAAATAACCAGCAAGGGCTGGAATATGCCCATACCTGGCATGCAGAAAACAGTCTCAAGTTAAGTGCAAAAAGTGCAACTTAGTAGCATTGAGAAGAAAGCTGCTCCCACCTCAGTTGTTTTAAATGGTACTGTTCCTCAGACAGACAGACAGACAGTCGCAGTTGTAAAAGACATGGGTACTTATGTGAACAATTCTCTCATTCAATCATTATGCTTCCACCATAGTTAGGAAATCATTCTCTCTGACCCAATAAATGTCCAAGGGAATGTCTCCAGGATCCAAAGAAGTCATTAAACTATTATAGTCTTTCCTTGTCAGAATCATTATTGAATATAATGTTCCCTTTCGTATAACTTGAAGCCTATTGCTCAACTAGAAAGGCCCCAAAGATACCTTACCAAGAAAATCAAAGGCCTTATTTTTTCCTCTATCCTAGTAGATTAACTTGCAGGGCACAGTGGTGCAGCAATAGTGTTGTCACCTCACAGCAAGAGGTTCTCCAGTGCAGTTCTCGGGTGGGGGGCCTTCTGTGCGGAGTCTGCATGTCCTCCCTGCATTCGTGTGGGTTTCCTCCGGCTACTCTTGTTTCCTCCCACGTTAAGAGACATGCATCTAGCGTGTTTCTCCCTGGGCCTCCATTGAAAATTGGCTTCATTCCAAGTCTGACTTTCCCAGTTAACAAATGTTAAATAAAATAAATAAAGCAATGAATGGAATTATCATTCTAATCAGTAGCCTGTAGGCTGCTGTGAGAGGATCTGTTACTTGCTTTTCATGCCATGAAAGAACCAGTCCTATTTGACCTTCTCTTTCCTAGTACATTTAGAGGGTCTATGATCACCTACAAACACACCAACAAATATACAAGACCAACTGGAGATACAGGTAACAAACTCAAAGTATTCTCAGCCTACAGAATAAATTACCACTGCAGGTTGAACAACACACTACTTTGACTACCCTTAAGGCTGTTTTGGATGACTGGATGTATAGACACTTATTTATGCTAGGACTATAATGTAGAGTCTTGGCTTATTTGGGAGGTAAGTACTTTTATGTGCTTGAAGAAAGAGATGCAAACATTTGTGTGTCTGTTTAAAGGTATATATAACTATGCATCTTAGGTGCTCATGATTCCTTGCCTAGTATTATTCCAAAGTGCCTAATAAGATCTGTGAGTTACTTCACAACATGAAGGAGACACACAGAGCAAGCTGGGACCAGTAAATGTGACATAAACAAAAACAGAAAAGGAGCAATAGTTTAATAAAAAAACTCATTCTATTTTATGATATTATTTTTATAAATATTCTATCACTTTTAAAAACATAGTAAAAAGTTACTACTGATTACATTTAAGTGATCATTGCAAAGAATCCCCGGGATTCATGAAGCTTGCGCCAGGCGCCGGAGTAGCATTGGCGATCTTGTGCCAAATATGGCCGCTGAGCGGTTCAGGTACGAGCTGTTTCCATGTGCAATACCAGCGTACGCCTGAGCTGTGCAGCTCCCGGCGCATGTATGCTAATTACCCCATGTGCAGCAGCGTAGCATGCAAATGAAGGTATATAGCGATTCATGAAGTAGTGCAGGCATAACGTAAGCATGAAGAAATGTAAACCAAAAAAAGGTTTACATTTTTTCAAACATAAAATCTGAGCCATGGAAGTGAACCAAACTTACGTATTATAATGTTAATATATGCCAATTGCTAAATATATAGCCAATGTCATAAAAAAATGCACAACACATAAAAAATAACATTTAATGTCATGGCCACACTAACACAAAGTAAAACTGCAGTGCATCTGCGCGCAAATGGGATCACAAGGAAAATATATTTAGATGTCATAAAACTGCAATGTAACATAATTCATGAATTCCACATAATAGTCAATGGTATGCATGCTACACCACAACCATGGCGCAAGGGTTGCTAAGGGTCTGTGACAGTGTTCTGCATGGTAACCAGGAATTAGTAGACAATGCCATGCAAATGAGGCAAGTAATACTGAATCGCAAATGCCCTGCCGCCGTAAGGATGTACCACATGGCATAGCGGTACAACACTGAGGAGTGGCCTGGAGGTAAACACGACATCAAGAGAGGGGTGCGCCACCGTAGCTGTAAGCACATTGGATCATTGCTAATCTGGGTTGCCTGTTGCTAAGCAAAGCCACAGGGTAGGGGTGTGGAAGTTACCATAGCTTTGCTTAGCTGAGAGCACACAAGATAACTGAAAGTGCATGTGAACGTGGATGAAAACACGCTCAAAACCCAGTAAACGGCTGTGCACGGCGCGCACCACAGTTGAAACAGGAAGGATATGGGAAGACAATAAGGAAATGCTGCAGCATTATAACTGGAGTACAAATGAGTAATTAACACCTAGGAACTCACAGGGGGCCATTGACAACAGCTAACAAGGCTGTTAGCAGCTACCTGCAGGACAGGAAAGGGGAGGTGCCATACAGAAAAGAAAAGGGAACTGTCACAGCAGAACAAAGCAAACTTGCAGTAGATCAGCTACATAACACATTTCCCAACACAATCCTGAGTTGTGAAAGTACAAAACAAGAAAGCCGGCAGCTGGATGCATGCCTGACAATGTTAGGGGAATCGGGTTGGCAATTGAAGTAAAGGGCAATAGATGAATCATGGCAGCCAAGCGTAAGTCAACACCAAAGGCCCCACAATAGCAGTACCTGCTGTAAAACCAATAATTAAGATACCCTGCAGCTGGAATTGCACAAACACACCCAATTACACCAGCATCATTCATTGCACAATAGTATAAGGTGTGAAAGCCCCACACACACACTTGTGTAGTCCCAGACACTCTGCACCATTGGTGTATACAGACGGGGAAATTTTAATATGAACATGTTAGGGGCCACCATAGCTTTGATTCACTAGCATGTGTTGGAGACTGAGGGTGGTGTGGAGGATGATGCTGACAACCATCTCAGGCACCAGAGGAGGTGAAGAGTGTTCAGACCCAAGGTAACCTACCAGGGGCTACATGATCTGGAGATAGTAGAGTGTTACAGGGTGGACAGGGACATCCTACAGCAACCTGTTGAGCTGTGCCGGCCACGCCTCAGAGCCAGAAGTAACAGAGGAGAACCCATCCCAGTGGACACGAAGGTATGTGTAGCTTGAGAATACTAGCCACAGGTATCTTCCAAAGGCCAACTGGGGATATTATTTGGATCTCACAGGCATCATCATCCAGGGTACTCCACCAGTTTCTGGATGCCATGTTACCACATGCCAATTAGCACATATACTTCCCCCAAATGCAGGAGGAGTTGACCAGCAATATGCATCTCTTCCACCATGTGGTAGACTACCCGGAGGTACTGGGTGCAATTGACTGCATGCACATGCACATCAAGTCACCACCTGGTGAGCAGGGTAGGTGCTACATAAACCACAAGGGATACCCCTCCATCAACTGCCAGGTCATGTGCAATGCCCAGGGCATTATCATGGATGTGTGTGCTGGCAGCCCTGGAAGCTATCAGACTCCCACATATGGCATGCCTCACAGCTGTATCAGGAATTTACCAGAGGGGACATCCCATATGGCCACCTGGTGGGGGATGCTGGCTATGCACTGGAACCGTGGATGATGACTTCCATCAGAAATGCACACACAGCCAGGCAAGAACCCCATAATGAGGCACACACAGAAACCAGAATCATCATAGAGCACGTGTTTGGGATGCTGAAATCATGGTTCCATTGTTTGGAAATATCTGGTGGAGTCTTGCAGTACTCTCCAGGCACATGTACCAATGATGAAGGCCCTCACAGCCCACCACCATTGCCAAGGGACTCACAGGCACAGAGGGACTCAGACCACGAACACCCTGTGCTAGCCCCAATAAGCAGATGAAGGCATGCCCAGTATGCCTATGCCTTGGCAAAGAGGGAACTTATAGCACACACACTAACAGTGTAGTCACTCATGGAGTGACACCCTTCTCCACCTGCACACACAGAAAACATGGATGGCACACACACATGACCACCTGTAAATTGTCATGTATAGGTGGTCTACTGTGTGCATCCTACATAGGTAGCCCTCTACATGTGTCCATACTGTATGTAGAGGTTCATAGATAAATTGGTAGGTACATGCCCAACTGCCAAAGGCCACTCATAAGCATAGGCAAAAAGTGTCTGCTGTCACCACCCCATCGATTAACTAACTGCCCCTCTGTGGAGCAGAGCCAATTGTGGGATCCCTGGGGTGTATTCACTGTTCCCCACCCACTCTGCAAATATTCCCTGGAGTGTTAGTGAGGGTTTTGTATAATGTAATCAGGGATGTAGTTCCAAATAATGGGGAGTATCCCTGACAGGAATCTTCTCAGATGTTTACATGTTACATAGTATACCTTAAACACAGCTTGCATATATAGGTAGTATTCCACAGAAAAATAAACATGTGGAACACACAACCGCTGAAATGAGCGTTAATCACCTTTGCACTACCAGTGCCTGCTCTGAGAGGTAAAATACCAGTGCCAGGATTAGAACACGCAACTATGTACACAATCTTCACAATAACATACCACTAAGCTACCTGAGATGTACCAATGGGAGTTGTGTATACTGACAGGATAAAACACAAAAGGTAGGAATGTGTGGAAATAGGACAAACCGGCATGTACCCAATGAAAGGTGTATGTTATGTATATATATATATATATATATATATATATATATATATATATATATATATATATATATATATATATATATATATATATATATATATATATATATATATATATATCATATAGGAAAGAGGAAAGAGATATATGTTGATATATGGGGATATACATATATATGCAGATATATAGATAGGTTAACAATATCTACATAACCATGAAGGTACATATAAATTTGATACCTACTACATACTTCCATCCAAAAGAATGACAGGCTACAAAAACACCAAACACAGAGGTTTAAAAATAAAATCACAATGTTAAGGGACAGTTAGTCAGTGCTTCTTGCAGGTGCAGTTCCAATTGGGGTTGGTGTGTCTGTGTGGGTTTTGTGTGTAAGTGTGTGTTCTGGAGTGTGTGTGTGTGTTCTTGGGGACTGTAATGTGTGTGGTGTGGTTTAGCTCTGTGCGTCTGTTTGCATGATCTAGAGGTAGAATATTAAAGTGGGGGTGTGGGGTGCAGACAATTACCATGGGAGGTGGGGGGGGCTTACCTGCACCTGCTCATGATAGAGTGTAGGATGGTTTGTTTGTGGTGCGTAGTGTGTCTGTGTGTACGCGGTGTGTGTTCCATGTTTGTGTTACTTTTGCAAGTTACTGTTGCTGTCGGTAATGTGGGGTATGGGAGTCTGGGCCCGGTACTGTGGGCGTCGGAACTGTGTGGTTTCAGGATTCCATAGTTATCCCATATACAGCAGTTGAAGTGTTCATATATGAGTATAACATGGACCATAGCAATCACACATTCTGCCACGACAAACCTTTATGAACAAAGGATATGGAGAATATATGCCTATACACTATTACAAATACGTGCTATGGACATGAGCCAATGATAGTGTTACCACCTGTCCCACTTTGCGAGGGGCAGTCTCTCTTTGGGCGGTTGTGTCCTTACCAAATATATTAAATGTGGCAAATGTCCTGGGATTGTACGACATAATTATGTCCCATATGTAATGTAATAGTTGCATGCAGTAGTTCTTTCTGTATCTAAAATACCTACATGTTACAAGAAACAGGATAAGCAACTAAACTGCTACTAGAATAAGCTTATATTTAGGCAACAAAGGAAAGTTATATCTCTTGTACTGATACTGGGTTTTTGTCAGCCTGTACAATCTGATGTGTGTCCCAAAAATGTCCCACTATGGCCATATGAAAAGGTGGCAACCCTAGCCAAAGAGGGTCAGTCACCAACACAACTATAACGACTGCAAATACCTATGACAGAAATACACAGCTTTCATATAGCAACACTTTATTACATTCTAATGTATTGCCGAAAGGATTCAAGGACTAACATCACCTGCATGCTATACAGGATCCACTTAACAGTGTCTTAATGAATCAGCCTGCAATTACCATAGTATTAGTCCACTAAAGGATAGGTGTTCAAATAGGGAAGAAACCCTCACACATATCGATTATGTATAAAAGTAGTTCCTACACACCTGCATCTGCTATGCACACCCACCAATATCACCCCCACACCCAAACAAATTACAATACAAACTGTAATAACATCACAAATCATTCACTCACTGTACAACATCTGCAGAAGCCTTAACATACCTTGTCAGAGACACACTAACATGGCCCTATGTGAAATAGTTGCTGTTATACAATGGAACAGCTGCTGATGTTACAGGGTTTGTTTGCACTAATCCTGTTTCAGAGGGTTGTGTGTACACCGGGATGTGTTACCAATTACTGAGTAACAGCACAGTATGATACACATGTACATCAAATCAAGGATGTCTGGTGAGCACACTGTAAACCACATACCAGTTCATGCATAGCCATACAGCCTTGAGCTGCCCAAACATCCTTGCCAGACTTAAACATCTGCAGAAGTATCAGGTACAAACAAACCCTGCATAAGTAGCAATGTTCTGAAATATAACAGCTGTACTCACATGTGGAACAAAATCGTCTAGCAATTACACACAATCCACGGGAGTCATGAAGCTAATATATCTCTGTCTGTCTCCATGTAGCTCTTGAAATACATCACAAACAACACATCCAGGCCATCTTCCTCGAAAGTAAGGCAAGCGGACAATGCACGAAATGAGTATTCAATTATACACCACTGTTGCCATGGTATCGGCTAATGGAGTAGCTGTACAGCTGATGTGCATCTAATTAACTACTTTGGAACACCAGTTGGTGGTCAGGATACCACATGTTACCGATATTTAACTAGAAAAGGATGGCTTATCCCACATTCAAACCATCCGTATATATCAGCAGAAAGTTACAAAGAAGATTGAAACACAAACTGAAAAGGATTGAATCAACAGTCAACGACACCTCAGGTTACTAATAGGGCATGTAGAACAGTCAGTATGTCTGTGTATTTAGTACTTGTTCTGTAATATTTAAAGTGCACGCAATCCATATAGTGGAAATAGTTATCTTGTAGTGATGTATTGTTGAGCATAGTAACGCTTGTAGTATTTATGTGTGTACTCCTGTAGGTCACAAGACAAACACTGCATAAACCACAAGGGATGCTATATAAGGACTTTGAACACAAATATTCCTCACCAGCTGCTGTCAGTGGCAGGGCTGGTCCAACAAGTATGTGCTATAACAGGGGATAGTATATGTTGATATATTGTAACAGTAGCCATATGTATGGGTGTATTACTGAGAATAACATGTTGAAGGTTGGCCCACTGTGCAATTATGATTTGCATCATGGAATATTGTGCCAATAACTGTGTAATTTACAGTATTGTAGGCAGATATGTATTACAAGTTACATAGCATTACTGTAATGTTAGGCAAACATTAGTTATGTCTATTGGCATTTACAATACACAATAACAAGATACATATGACTTGTAGTCACCCAACAGTTAATCATCATGAAAGCAAAGTAAAATGGAAGAGCTAGTTAACTATCCATGCACATAAGACATGTAATAAGTGCAAAAGTAGGTACTAGGCTGTCTTACTTACCAAGGGTATTTATAAGCCTAGCTAGAGTGTGTTGGCTTTCACCACCCCCATAGGTTAGTTCCCTGTGCCTCTGAATGGCAGAGCCATTAGTTCCCTGTGCCTCTGTCCAGCAGAGCCACTGCAGTGATCCCCGGGGTACATGTCTGTCACCCATCGACACATCAAGGTTTCCCTTGAAGAGTGCTAGTGAGGGGCCCTGCCTGATGTACATTGGAATCATGTTCCAAAGCATGGGGAGTGTCCGGGTCAGGAATCTATCCATCCAGCATGTCCTAATCATTGTTGTGGTTAGGTGTATATCCCTAGAGCATGTGGCTCTCAGGGGCCTCTGTTTAGGTGGAGCATATCCAGCAATACTGGGCTGGACATGGGCATTGTATGTCAAGCAGAGATCACCTGTGAGTATCCGGTATGCAACCGAGTACAGCTGGAGTTTCTTAGGTTGGGCTGCATAGGTCATCTGTTTGAGGTCAGTAATCCTCTTAGTGTGGTACTGTTGTGGTCTTCCAAGCTGTTGTAGTTGCCTTATAAGGTATATCCCAAATGGGGTGTTGTGTCCTTTAATGGGTCTAATAAGTCATGAGTAGAGAGGCACAATGGCCTCCTTTGATCTGGATGCAAACCCATTAGAGATTAGGGGAGCCACGTAGAAGGATATTCTAACCACCTTGTCATTATGGGTATCAAAGGAGAGATTGCTATCTACTGGGGTTCCCAGATCCATTATTACCTTTTTTGTATGTAGGGGACTAGCACCTATGTGGTTGTCCACGGGTAATTAGTTATATCCAAAGGGGATGACTATGCACTTTTTGGCATTCAGCTTGAGGCCATGATATTGACACCAGGTATCTGTCTCAGTGCAACCCTTCCAGAGGGTGTCTGTGACAGCTGGGGAAACAATTATGTCCCCTAGTTTGCAGTCGTCTGCAAACCTTTTCAGCCAAAGCCCTCCTCTGCTTGCCTGTATGTCAGAGAATTATATACTGAACATGAGAGGTCCCAGAAGCCCTGGGGGATGCCACTTGTAACTGGTATACAGTCGGACCTAAGGTATGCAACTCCCACTGTGTGGGTTCTGTCCGTGAGCCACTTTGCAAACCATCACATGATGTAGAGGTTAATGTTCGGGTGGATGGGTATGTTAATACCAGAATGAGGAAAGGTGTTGAAAGCCTTTGAGAGATATAGGTAGGCTGTGTGGACCTCCTTACCCTCATCTAATGCCTTGGTAACTGTCTCTAAGAAGTCCACCAGGTTTAGGAGGCATGGTCTGCCCTTAACAAAACCAAACTGGGAGGGGTCAAAGGTTTGGAAGTACCCAATATCTCTGTGACTGAGATCCATGATGTGCTCCATAGTCTTGCAGACCAGGCTAGTCAGGCCTATAGGGCAATAGGTCCCATGGTCCATTGTGGCACCACCTTTGTGGAGTGGGATAACTGTTGCTGTGTGCCATTCAGGGGGCACTAAGCCTGATACGAGGCTATTATTGAACATGGTGCGTAGGTGGGGAGGCAGTACGTTCTGAAGTTCATTTAAAACACATCCTGGGATGTTGTCTGGTCCCATGGATGCTGTGATATTGGCTTTAGAGTGTGCAGCTTTGAGAGGGAGGGGGGAAAGGTAGCACTGAACCTATCTGCCAGGATGTTGTCAATATCAGTTGGTTCTGTAATGTTTGTGCCTTTGTGCTGTAACTCAGAGCAGATCTGGGTATTGAAATCGAGATATCTGACATAGCTATAGAATGCTTTGTGGTTGTTGGAATTAGTGGCGGTTTTGTTTTCATAGCTAGCTTTGGAGGATCTTATAAGGGATCTCACATTTTTACTGAGGCTGACCAGGGAGCTCCTCCACACATGGGATTGTACTCTCTTTTGCAACAGTGTCTTCGTCCTGCAGTACAGTTTGTTTATGGCAGGGGACCATCAGATTGGTTTCCTCAATTAGGAGTATAGTGTCTTGGTTCTGTTTGGGATTGCACAATCCATGCACTCGTTTAAGTGCTTATAGAGTCCTTTGTGGAGGATTCAGCAGTTTTAACAGTATTGTCCGTCTGCATGGGTGTCATGACATTCACCACATCTGTCTTAAGAGGCATGAAGTTGGCTTTGTAGACATATTATACTGTGGTTCCCTTAATGGGGGGGTGGGGTCGGGATATGGATATCAACGGTGTTCAGCTCATGGTCAGATCGGACCAACGAGGAGTTGACTTCAGGTGTGGAACACCGGTCACTAATGTTGGTAATGCCTAGGTCTAGGATATTGTTGCCCCTGGTGGGTGTGTGGATATGTTGATCCAGGGCATTGGTGTTTATGAATTCCAGAAAGCGTTGAGCTAATGACTTGGTACATGAGTAATTTTCTCAGTTAATGGTGTGGTAGATTCAGTGAGACTATGTGATGAGTGTGGTGTGGTGATAATGTTTACCTTCTCCACATGACTGTTAGGGTCAGGCTTGGTTGGAAAGAGCTTTACCTCCAGTTTGGCTAGATAAGTGTATATCTCACAGGTTGTAGTGTTTGGGTGGTAGGCGGAGAGGGTTATCTGTGTACAGGAGACAATGTGTACATTGCCTCAAGATGTCCAGATTCATCAGATAGACAGGAGAGAACACTGGCAGTTGACTTTTGGACATGCCTGAATATAAAACTAATTTCCCCTAGATACGTGAGGAAAGTGAGTGCAAGAGCTATTTTACTCTAAGCAAGTGAGAAAAGTATGTGCAAAACCTGTTTACCTCTAGGTAATGAGGACGACTGAGTGCTATAGTAATTAGTAGCTTACGTAGTGATTACAAGTTCTGAACAAGTGTTGAGCATGAATAAGCAATCCAGATAGCTTAGTACCAACAGGTACTCAATCATATATCCATGTACACCACAGGGCCCCTCTACCCACAACTATGCGGGTACAAGCTGCACTCAGGCTGCATGGGACCTCTCCACATCACAGGTTGTATCATGCACATATGGCAAAACAAGATGCTCTCCACGTACACATCATGTAAAACATAGCTCCATGTCAGGCTGTGTACACACTGAATGGTGCACACCAACAGGTATCACGACCCACAAAGGGGAAGACACCACTGATAATGGAAATTACTGCACAACTACCCTGCTGAGTCTGGTCTGAAAGGCCATGAACCTTGATCAGATAATTGATGTCAGCAGTACAGATGTAGATGACAGTAAGGTTGATTTCACACTGCATATCATAACCTTGCTAGGTCATATGACATTATCATCCATACTGTGTTCCACCTACATTCGGTATACTAGATGTACATTCCTATGTCACAGGAGTGGTTTGTAACAGGACTGCTGGCAGAACCAACACTACAGAAGGTGTCTGAATAATGCATGCTCATCACACCAGTGGCAGCTACAGTAAGACAGGGTTAATTAATTGTATTCCCTCTCACTGTAGTCCATACATCACAGACAAACAGAAGGCATCTGCCTGTTGAAGTATGCAAATGACTATGACCTAGAAGCAATAGCCGACTCAAGAGTGTTGTGGACAACATACAGAAGGGGCTTTGTGGGTGAGGTGTGTGTGACACATGGCCACAATCTGATAGCTACATATTGCATTGTCACCCCCATGTTAATAACCCTGTACCCATGAACGTCCACCTAGGCAGCAGTCAACATAATGGACACGTGTGTAAGGGATGCAACTGGGCAGTTGTCTTTCCTGTGATAGCTATGTCACCACACCTGTCAGGTAGTCATATGTGGCAACCCTAATAATGGCAGGCTGCCATCCATGAACACAGAGATCATTGTCTAGCCATACACAACACTCAAGTGACCCATATCAGATCACATATTTCCTTTAAGGGGTATTGGCCATGTGCAGATGGCCTACACCAGCCTTCCCATTCCTCATCTCCACTGTGTAGCATGATGCATACCCTGAATAAATCCATGTCCAACCCAGTGATGTTGGACATGCTACACGTACACATCATGATCTCAAACACATACTTCATAGACATCCACCTTCCACGTGCTTGACAGATCCTTGTCCCATACACTTTACATAGTCCTGCCATACTATGCATTCCTGTCCATCAAAGCTGCACATCGCTCCCCTCTCAGACATGATGTGATGACCCAATGGTAAATGTATCATTAACCCTGTGGATCAGTATTGTGGCACTGCTCCACCTGGCTCCGGAGACCCACCTATCGGCTACTGCCAGGTAACCTTTCATCCTATATTCATACATGGCCCATGGCATATAGCCTACTAGTTGACTTTGATTGTACATGCTATAGCTGATATCCATCCCTGCAAACACCATCTGGCTAGCCTGTGTCCCATGTGTATCACATGTGCAACACAGGTGATACATGGCAGGATGTTGACTTGCTGTACAGTGCCATGTAGATGTATATGGCAGAACACATACATGTAAAACCTTATGTGAGCAAGTCTGCAGGTTCACAGGTCATGTCTGTTAAGGCAGTGTAAGTCTTTATATGTGACATATACAGAGCATCAAGGTCGACTGCATTAATGTGGACACATCCAGCCATGTGTTGATAGGTAGGAACACCAGTACAGGCAAACAGACATGCCCACATCAAGACAGCATCCACATGGAGTATGAGCAATGTAATCAGGTGAGACACACACACATATATGGTGATAATATCCACTCACCATTGAGTGTCACATGTGTGTGACACAAACAGGTCAGTGTCATGTAGATTTGCAAATACAACTATTTAAATGTAATACATGCAATACACATGTATGTTCAGCTGTAGCTCTGTATGTCTCTGTGAGTTACTGTGACCTGTCTCCATCATTATGTCTTCCAGGTATGCCACGTGCAAGGCTACCCCCTTTTACCCACTTGGAGGATGAGGCCCTCATTCCATACCTACTTGACAATCATGATATCCTGTTCAGCCATGTGCCACAGGATGCACAGCAGTGGGATGCACTGTGTATGGAACTTCGCAGGAGGGTTAATGATGTGGGTGGCCACAACCACACATATCAGCAGGTGCGCAGACACTGTACAGACCTCATTAGATGGGCAAAACAGCATGCGAATGCAATCGCCAGGGAACAAGGTGCAACAGGTGGTGGACCACCAACCCAGCCACCGCTCACACGTACCAAGGAGCTACTGGGCAACCTGGGGACACCTGCAGAACCACATCCACAAGCCTTAGCCAATATTGTGGAGGTGGGTGTCTCTCAACCACTAAGCCTGGAGTTGCCTGGTAAGTCAGTACTGCACCTATAACAACGATATTCCATATAGTTGCATGTGTCACTGTACAATATGTAATGTAACATCATATGCAAGGCATGTATACACATATGCCTCATACTATAATATGTTACTCTGTGTATGCACACATGTGTATACTCCATAGTACAGTCTATTGTACTGATGTATGTGTTAACATGTACATTGCACCCTGTAGCTATCATAGAGGTGTGCATAATGATCATACTGCTGTGTCACTCCTATTTAAGTACCTCTGGCTTTCTGCTGTGACAGCAGCCCATTGCAGGTGAGACTGTTATTATTTATCAGGCATCATAATACACAGATCTATCTGCCATGTGGCCATTTACAACATGTACTCATAATGTATGGTCCTGTTACAATATACAGGTTGGACCTGCAATGCATTACAATGCCTACCCATGTGCAACACTTGCAAACTATGTGAATCACCTCACCGACATGAATCCTCACAAACTGTCATTGCCAGATGTGTGGACAGCTGTGCATACAATGGTGGAGGTGCTGTTCACTGTAAAGACATGTACTACAGATCAGAACTACACATGTGGGGAATACAAACAGTACTACACTGTGGGCTGGAGTATGGCCAGCCCACAGGATTCACTGGTGTAGATCATAGCCCTGCTATGAATGTCACACAATGCGATGTGCTATCTTGACATGTCCATGACATCTAGTGGCCTGGCTGCAACACTGCCTAACTAACCTGAAAACATATCCCACATACTACCCTTTGTCTGCATAACCCTGTCGTCAGTGGAGCATATGACATCTATGGGTGTATGTCATATGGGACAACACAGACATGTGAAATAGATGCACGTCACAATAATTTGGCCAACACATGTACACACATGGCCATGGATGATGGCCAGAGACATGAAGCAACACACACAGTAGATGTGATGTGCTTGTGTGTGCACCCTGTCATACAATGGCTACACATGGTCCAACTATGGCCTTTGTGTAATGATTATATTGTAGATGTGGAACACTAGACATCCTACAGGCCTGTGCACATCTTGTGTAGGCATGGCATCAATCTACCACATAAGATGTGTTGAACATTTTGAAGGTGTCACAAAATGACAGCAGTCACCTGGACAGTATCCACATCAGCCCATAGATACAGTACATTCCCCTTGTTGGTGTTGGACATCAATGTCATACTTGCTCCTTGTGTGTGTGTTTGTGTGTGTGTGTGTGTGTGTGTGTGTGTGTGTGTGTGTGTGTGTGGTACACAGATGTCATGTGGGACAATTATGTACTGACGTGTTCACCATGTCTGGCCATAGTTGCCAGGCAGCAGCAATATGGTTGCAGATGTGCAGGGGTGTCATCCGTATACCCTTCAGTGACCTGTGTCACAACTTCCACATCATGGTTTAGTGTGTATACACCTCAGTGACATGGGTCACATTCCACAGTATATATGTATTGTATGTGAACACAGTCATGGCTATGAACTGTGTCTGTAACTCACACTATATAGCAATAGTGACACCTCATGATTCCCTGC
>NC_056739.1:1925456641-1925482166 GCF_019279795.1 Protopterus annectens | reverse complement strand
AAATAAGAGGAAGGGGACCTGGTTCTATCACTCAAAGGGATGGCATTTAAAGATAGAGGGGGAAATACAGTCTGATCTGGTGGAGGAGGAATCAGACCCCTGGGGGGGGGGGGGGGGAGGGATTTCCTCCCACTGCCATCTGTACTTTTGAATTGTCTAAAACCACTGCAAAAGCAAAAAGTGGAGATTCATACTTTATGGAAGGGAAAAGGGAATGCTAAGGTGGGAGGGGGAACAAGGTCTGGAAAGAAAAAGGGACTGCTAAGGTGCAAGGGGGAACAAGGTCCAAGTCATTCTGACTTGCCGGATTGTCCTTTTTGGGGGGAGGGGTGCAAATGCTTTTTGGAACCTCTCTGCAATTTCTTCAAAAAAGTCTGTTTACTAGCATGTTGTTGGGACAGTTTTTTTCCCCAAAGTTGGATGAGGTGTTAAAGAATTCTTTGGAAAAGGAGGGCTGAGAAATCTTAACAGATTCCCTTTAGCAACTTGCCCCTTTCAGACTTTTTGAACACCTCTGCAGCAGAGGAACCAAAAACAATCTCTATTCAAAGAATTTAAAATCTCATTTTTCACATCTGGGAGTTTCTGAACGCAGCCATGCAAACCTCAATCAAAACAGTACCAGTGGCCTGGTGGTAGTAGTAACTGTAAACAATGAGCAGTGAGCGACTTGTACAATGGAAGAAAATAATTTAAAGTAGAATTTTCCTCACAAGAAGAAACTGCAGACAAAACATTCCTCATACGTTCACAATTAGTCAGAATAAACCAACATATGAGCTTGACCATTCAAAATTCTGAAAAATCAAAGCCGCAGAAGCATACACTTATCCCATCCTTGTCAGAAATTGTAGAAATGAATTATCCAATTAGAAGTTCTGAAATTAACTAAAACTACAGCTGCTGGGTCAGGTTTAGGAAAAAAAAAGTGTATGAAAACTTAGATGAGGAACTTTATATAGTCTACCTTTTTAGGGGTACCAGGCTATCAGGAAAATTGCAGGCAGTGACACAAACCTCATACACCTGATAGAGCAGGTGAAGGTTCTGGAAATTCCTTCTACAAAAACAGATAAGAGTAACCTCAGTTTTCTCCCACTGAACACACTGTCACGTTCTTGAAATAGTCTCAGGAGAATGAGAAATACCTACAGGGAAAAATCAGAAAATGGAGCTCTCTGAGGCTGAATCAGAAAACTGAGGATTAAAACACTGCATCTGTCCCAACTACTTCCTGTATGGAATCAGACCACTGAATCTCTACAGGAAAAGAGGTATCACTCTTACCACAAATCACCTACTAAGGAGGATCGACAGCCGGAATTAAACCCTGAGCCAGACCCAGTAAACTACGCCCGTCTAAAGAAATTCAAGGAGGAGAAAATACGTATTTAGTTTTCAGTTTCTTTTTGGCAGGAAAAATGGGGCCACCAGCAACTTCCCCAGGGATGGGCACAACATTCTGACTAAGCAGGAAAGCTTTCCTTTTTCCCAGGACTAACAGGAGAGCTCCCTTGCCCAGAGGATCCCAACAGCCGCAGAGGACAGAAATAACCCTCAGTCCACAGTGACTGTAGGCAATGCACCAGAGGGACTCAAGGGTAAAAGGGGAGCAGTCTGAGGAACAAGCTATGGCCAAAGCAGAGTCACGCACCCTGCCGTGGTGGCAAAGGCTGTTTACTTAATTTGTTTTTTTTTTGTGGAAGAAGGATGAATTACGGGACAGGTAGTTTATTTCATAGACAAGCCAAATGTCATGCCCCTCTTTCACGGGGAAAACAAGCAAAGTCTTTAAAGGTCACTTTTTCACACAAAATACAACATAAAAAACAAACACTTTTCCAGTCCCATAAAGTAAAATGAACAGTTTCTCCACAAAAAAAATGGTTTTCAAATTACTTTAAACTCCTCAGTGACAGGAAAAGAAGCGCACTCCTGTTTAAGAGGAGAATTAAGACTGGACAGTGTCAGAACAGATGTCCCCCCCCCCCAGGCCAGTAATCGAGCTTGAATCCTCACCACTGATACTGGGGGGTGGGGGATCACATCAGTAAGCAGTGATGGGATATTATTGAACTTCTGTAGCCTGTAGGCAGTTGCCAATAAAGGGGTGTGTACTCTCAACAGCCACGAAGTAAACAGTCAACTTTCACACCAGTTTTATTTATTTTTTTTTGTTAGTTCAGTTTAGTCAGGGAGGGGAAAGCAAGCAAAGATGTCAAGAGAATTATGGCAAGCTGACAAAGAACCAGTTGGCCAAGGTGTGCAAAGCCAAAGGACTGGTGGTGCATGCCAACCTGACTAAAGCAGAAATTATTTCTGCCATGGTCACTGCTCAGACCAGCAACCAAGAGGATAACCAGTCTGGCGATGGGAATTTGCAGCAGTCAGAAACAGGACAGTTCACCTTCTCTCAGAGGACTTAAAAATCCAGCTGGAGTTAAACAGACTTGAACTGGAGGCCAAATGTTTGGAATTAGAATCAGCGGAGAGACTGCAACAGGCAAAAAACATATGGAATTAGAATCTGAGAGACCGCGGTGTATGGAGGTCAAAGACAATGAGAAACAGTGCCAACCTGAGGGAGAGATGCTGACTCCATCAGAGTCACGAATGAATAGCTGGACCCCAGAAACAAAGGTCAGTAAATTTCTTCCACAGTTTACAGACAGTGATAATTTTGTTAGTTTTATTCATATATTTGAATTTGAGACAAGAGCATGTAAACAGTATAGTGTTGACCAAGGGCTCTGGTACGGTCCTTAATCCCCTTACTCCATGGTAAAGCTGTAACTGCTGTTTCTCAATTGTCTGATATTGATTGTTTACTAGAATGTTGTAAGTTAACACCTGAAGCTTACAGAAAAAAAGTTTCATGAGCATAGATGGAAGGCAAATGACAGTGTACACAACTATGTTGGAGTTTAGCACTTTTCATAGGTGCATGAGTGGGTATCAGGTCACCACTTTTGAAGGGTTGGCAGAACCTTCTGATGAGGTAACAAGCCCTTAGCACTTTGCCGGAGGACACAAGAATCTGCTTGGCAGACTGGGTGTGCAACTCTGCAGATGAGCTGGGGAAAAAAGGGGATCTCTACTTAGCAAGCAAGGCATCACTGCACAAGAAGGGGATACCCAGTGCTGTACATGGATATAAGGGAACACATGGTGGGCAGCCTAAACCATACCAGAGTCCACCAGTAAAGCACAGTTTTGTACCTACCATAAATGTAGACGTTAGAGTGTTCACCCTGCTGCAGTCATCACATTTGGGTTATCCTGTCGTCAGGCGGTCCCGCAGTCGGCCGGATTTCCAAAGTCTTGGTCCGACGTCGGTTTGTCGCCTCATCCCTGACGTCAGTGCGCCAGGGGTACATATACTGCAACAGACGCCATTTTCTTCAGTTTTTCTTGCCCCATATGTCAGGTGCCCCCAAAAAGGTGATCAAAATTAGTACCAAATGGTGTGAACACTGTACAAACACAAAATCCCTTCAGCTATAAGCAAATACATCAGTAAGGCATAGCAGAGATTTAGCCAAAAGATCAGAGGGGTTGGAGGGAGGGTAACCTGGACTGAAGCAGGGTGAACACTAACATCTACATTTATGGTGGGTACAAAAAGTACAGTTTTGTACCCACCATAAATGTAGATGTCCGATAGGTATGCATCTGCAGTCCTTACATATGGGTTGTCCTGCCTCAGGCAGCCCTTCGGTCGGCCGGATTCCAAAGTCTGGGTCCGGCGTCGGCTGATGTCGCCTCCTCCCCGACGTCAGAGCGCCTGGGGTATAAAAGCGTCAGCAGACACCATCTTCCTCAGTTTTTCTTGCCCCAGATGCCAGGTGCCCTCTAAGGAAGGCTAAATTTGGAGAAATGCAAAAAATTCCAAGCATGCACAGTAATATAAAACAAATACACCATAATAGATATCCCCAGCTAGCTAAAAAGAGGGATAAGTACCCAAGAAGTACCACAGAGGGGTAGGAGGGAGGGAAAACCTGACTGCAGATGCATACCTATCGGACATCTACATTTATGGTAGGTACAAAACTGTACTATGTCCTTCAAGGATGCATCTGCAGTCCTTACATATGGGTAGAATACCATAGCCAAGCTGGGGGAGGTAGGACCCAAGAAAAGGATGGTGTAGCTAGAATGCCCTGCAGGACTGCCGTAGCAAAGCCTGCTCTGGATCTGGAATATAAAGGTAAATTGTAATGCTTGGAAAATGTATGCATGGAGCTCCATGTAGCAGCCTCTAAAATATCCTTCGTAGCCACCCCTCTTAATAAGGCTGTGGAGGTGGCTATGGCTCTGGTGGAATGAGGTCTAATGTTAACTGGCACAGATTTGCCATGGAAAGAGTAACAGAATCGAATGCAATTCCCTATCCATTTTGAAATTGTCCGTTTGGAAATTGCTTTCCCTTGAACACCAGCAGCATATGCTACAAAGAGCTGGTCAGATTTTCTGTAAGTCTTACTTCTGTCCAAGTAGTAGCGCAACTGTCTGTGAATGTCCAGGGTATGCAAAAGTTTCTCTCCTTTGTTTTGTGATTTGGGAAGAAGGTAAGCAGGTGAATAGCTTGGTTCAGGGAGACCCTGGATACCACCTTTGGCATGAATGAAGGATTGGTCCTCAATGAGACTCTCTCCTGATGAAAAATAAGAAATGGTTGTACTGCCATGAGGGCCTGTAACTCAGATACTCTTCTTGCTGAGGATATGGCCAAAAGGAAGGCAGTCTTCCAAGACAGAAACTGTCGTTCTGAAGATGCTGCTGGTTCAAAGGGCGGTAGAGTTAATTTTTCCAACATGAAGTTAAGGTCCCATGTAGGCACTGGTGGTTTCCTTGGAGGGTTGATGTTTTTGATTCCTCTTAGAAACTGCCTTAGTAGAGGATGAGAAAATATCGGTGGATCAGTGTTGTACTCTGCTGAAATTGCTGAAGCATGAATTTTTATGGAGGAGTAAGAAAGGAAATTATGGTGCATTTCTGCCAAGTATTCCAGGATTTGAGCAATGTCCATCACTGTCGGATCTTGGCCCTTTGTGGTGTTCCAAGTGTGAAATCTTTTCCATTTTGCAGAATATGCCTTTCTTGTAGAAGGCCTCCGAGCTTCCATGATGATATCCTTTACTCTCTTGGATAGTTTATCCTGGCGAGAAGTCAAGGTATTTTCCAGGCTGTCAGCTGCAAGGTTTTCAGGCTGGAGTGCAGAGTTTTCCATGATGATATCCTTTACTCTCTTGGATAGTTTATCCTGGCGAGAAGTCAAGGTATTTTCCAGGCTGTCAGCTGCAAAGTTTTCAGGCTGGAGTGCAGAGTTTTGTAGTTGTGCTGTGTCAGAAGTGGCCATTGTGGTAGAGGCCATGGTTTCGTGTGCGACATGCTCCTTAACAGTGGGTACCAGTGCTGTCTTGGCCAGTCCGGAGCTATCAGAATCACTTTTGGCTGTTCTGTCCTGATCTTCAGTAAGACCTTGGTCATTAATGGAAGAGGTGGGAATGCATATACTGTTAGAGTATTCCAGCTGAAAGAGAGAGAGTCCACTTTCCATGCTTGTGGATGGTATGTCCTTGTGCAGAACTTCTTCAGTTGATGGTTGTGGTGAGAGGCAAAAAGATCTATGTCCGGCCTCCCTCATGATTGTGTTATCTGAAGGAAGGTGTCTGGGTGCAGCATCCATTCGTGTGGATTCATGATATCTCTGCTTAGGCTGTCCGCCAGTACATTGTCCTTTCCTAGCACAAACTGGGATTGCAGCTCTACATTGAGTTTTAGGGAAAGCTCCCAAAGATTCATTGCCAACCTGCAGAGAGGGTAAGAATGGATACCTCCTTGCTTGTTTATGTACCACATAACTGTGGTATTGTCTGTCCTTATTAGCAGGTGGCCTTGATGCAGGAAGTGTCTGAAGGCCTCGATTGAATGTATCACTGCCAGCATTTCCTTTTGGTTTATGTGCAGGTGCAATTCTTTTTGTGACCATCGTCCTTGAATGCATCTGCCCTCCATATGTGCTCCCCATCCATGGTCTGAGGCGTCTGTTGTAATGGTTTGGCTGATAATTGGTTTGCTGAAGGGTAGACCCATGTTTGACTAGCTTGCTTGAGCCCACCACAGAAGTTCCTTTTGAAGGCATGGAATGAGTGGGATCAAAACTTATAGGCTGTGACTGTGCTGAGACCATAGACTCCTTAGGTACCATTGTAGTTTCCTCATATGCAGCCTTGCTTGTGGGATCAGAAAAATGCAAGATGCCATGAAACCCAGGGCCTGCAGGATTTTCCTTGCAGTCAGCTGGGTTAGTTTTGTCAGAATCCAGAAATAATTCGGTAGTTGCTCTTGTTTTTCTTCTGTGAGAAAAAACATTTGGGTGGTTGTATCTAGTATTGCACCCAGAAACGTTATTCTTTGGGATGGAACAAGTCTTGATTTGTGAATGTTGACTGTGTATCCCAAGGCCTGAAGTAGGCGGATGGCATAATTCAAGTGTTTTACCAAAGTTTGTTGGCTGTCCGCTTGTATAAGGCAGTCGTCCAGGTATGGGTATATTTGAATCCCCTGAAGTCTGCAGTGTGCAATTACTGATGCCAGGCATTTCGTGAATACTCTGGGCGCAGTAGATAAGCCAAAGGGCAATGCTGAGAATTGATAATGCTCTGAACCTGCAAGAAATCTGTGGTGTCTTCTGCAACTTTGTCTGATAGGGACATGCAGGTAATGCCTCCTTGAGGTCTAGAGATACCAGCCAGGACCCCTTGCCCAGCATGGGAAGGAGTTGCTGTAGGGTCAGCATTTTGAATTTTGGCACAATGAGATAAGTATTCAGTGCGGACAAGTCCAGAATAGGCCTCCATTGATTTTCTTTTCTTGGGACAAGGAATAGCCTGGAATAAAATCCTTGGCCTTGTTCTGTGAGAGGAACATTTTCTATAGCTTTCATTTGCAGTAGGTTGGAAATTTGTTTGAAAGCCTCTGCCCTTTGATTCGGAGGCAGGCTTGGCATGCCTTTTCTTTTTGGTAATGTGTGAAAATGGAATCTGTATCCTTTGTCTATTATTTTCAGTGTCCATTTGTCCCTTGTAATACTGTGCCAGTTTTTTGAGAATAAAGATAGCTTTCCGCCCAAAGGTGCTTCCAATTGAGCCCTGGTTGGCGGGATCAAGGTCAAGTCATTGAGTTTGTCCTTGTGCAGCAGTTGTAGGTCCTGCACCACCTCTCTGGTTAGGAGGCTGCCATTGACGTCCTCTGTAGGAGCCTCTAGCTTGCCCTCTACCTCTGGCACGCCTGTTCTTGCCTCTTTGAAATCTGTCTGCGTCTGGAAAGGACTAATTCTTAGAAGGCCAATTTCTGCTGAATCTTGGTGGTTGGACCTGGAGAAAATCTTCGACTGTTTGTACAGATTTAGCCTTTTCCTCAAATTTCTTTAAGACCTCCTGAGCCGTGGAGCCAAATAACTTTTGCTTTTCCAGTGGCGCATCCAGAAGCTTTGCTTTAACATGATCTGGCAGAGTTTGTTCCTTCAGCCAAGCATGCCTACGTATGACTGCACCTGTCATTGCTGACCTACATGAAGCTTCCAATGCATCATAACCACACTGCAAGAAATGGTTGCTAACCTGCTGGGAGTTATGTACCAGATCCTGAAGTGCCTTGCGATCTAGGGGTTCAGGTGAAGACAGTTTTTTTATGCAATTCATCTAACAAATACTCTTTGTACTGTATCATATGGAATTGACAATTTAATGCCCTCATTGAAAGAGTGGAAGTAGTATACACTTTTTTACCCCATCTCTCTAAAGCCCTTGACTCCCTTTCAGAAGGAAGTGGGTTTCTAGTAGTGGCGGTTGCAACCCCTTTAGGGCCCTGGGAAATAGTTTCTGGGTCAGCAGAGTGGCCCTTGTAAAGGAAATGCTGCGAGTCCGGGACCCTGTAGTACCCATCGGGTTTGACAGGAGCCAGAGGAAGGGAGTCAGGGGAAATGCTAGACTCAGAGTACACATCATCAATGACATTCAAAACAGGAGGAATAGCCAAAGGTCTATGCTGAGGTAAATGCAAGAAAGTCCTTAATCTCTTCCTGGAATCAAATAATTCCTGGCCCTGCCATTTGAAATGCTCTCTCATGGAGTGAAGGGTCTCCCCAAAGGACATCTCTTCAGGAGGGGAGGCCGAGAGAATAGATTCCGAGAGAATAGATTCCTCTGCATCAGAATCCTCGTAGGCTGTGAAGGCCTCCTCCTGGTAGTCTGATAGGGCAGAGTCATCTGAGGCCTCATCAGAAGACTGGGGACCTGGGTGCTCAACCCTGGGACTTTTGTCTAGAGGAGGTTGAGAGCCCCTGTCCAGATGTGGCTGAGAGCCCCTAATTAAGGAAATAAGGTCCTCAGCTAAACTTAAGATCTGTGAACCGGTAGTGGATCCCTGAGGAATAGCTTTGGGAGGCAGAGATTTTGGCTGTTTAGCAGCTTTAGCACGTGTGAATGCGTTTATGGACATGGATGCAGGAGGCCTGGCTGCTCCACGTCCTGGCGTAGTTTTTTCTAGAGAAATGGTGTCGGATGGTTCCAGAGCACCGGTTTCAGATGGGAATTCTATAACCGACTCAGAGGAGGCCTCCGGGGCCGAGGTTGTCGGTTGTGCGGTTTCGGCGGACGGAAGCACCAAGGATTCGGTTTCAGCCGAGACAGAGACACTTGCGGTAGGCCTAGGCGTGGTTTTGGCCGAAACCACGGTCCGCGTGTGTCGGTCCTTGTCCTTCTGTTTTTTGGGTAAAAGAGTAGTCGGAGTCTCCGACGGCATATTGTAACAGTAACTAGCCCCAGAAAATTCCTCTGCAAGCTCCACCCGACGCCTAAGAGTGCGTCGATAGAAGGAAGCACAGGCTGTACAGGCCGAGACGCCGTGGTCTGGGCCTAGGCAGGGGAGGCAGAAAGAATGGAAATCCTTATGAGGTATTTGTTTCCCACAAGTTAAGCAATTATTAAACTTTAAGCGTTTGATCTGACATTGGCCGAGGCAAGAAAGAGTCCCCAACAGGGTACTTAGCTTTTGAAGTCTTCGGTAGCTGAAAATACAGGAGCTGGCCGACCGGTACTTGCGAACTGCTTCTGCTTCGGGCACCGCGCGGCAAGAAAGACTGGGGAAGATGGCGTCGGCTGACGCTTTTATACCCCAGGCGCTCTGATGTCGGGGAGGAGGCGACATCAGCCGACGCCGGACCCAGACTTTGGAATCCGGCCGACCGAAGGGCTGCCTGAGGCAGGACAACCCATATGTAAGGACTGCAGATGCATCCTTGAAGGACATCTGTACTATGTTCATCATGTTACCCTGCTGCAGTCATCACACTTGGGTTGAGTCCCAAAGCTAAGGCAGGGTGGAGGTATCAGAGGATTAGTGGAGGCAATGAGGCCCTGCAGAACTGCAGTGGCGAAGCCTGCCCTGGACTTAGAATAAAGAGGTAGGTGATGGTGTTTGGTGAAGGTGTGTACTGAACACCAAGTTGCAGCTTCTAAAAATTCCTTGGTAGGGACCCCTCTGAGAAAGGCTGAAGAGGTAGCTGTTGCCCTGGTAGAGTGGGATCCAATGGAAGTAGGAACTGGTTTCCCATGATGGGTATAACAGAACCGTGTGCAATGGCCTATCCATTTAGAAATGGTTTGTTTGGATATAGCTCTCCCTTGAGAAGCTGTAGCATAGGATACAAAAAGCTGGTCAGTTTTTCTGAAAGCCTTAGTTTTGACCAAGTAGTAACGAAGCTGCCTGTGAATGTCCAAGGAATGCAAGAGTCAGCTGGTCAGTTTTTCTGAAAGCCTTAGTTTAGACCAAGTAGTAACGAAGCTGCCTGTGAATGTCCAAGGAATGCAAGAGTCAGCTGGTCAGTTTTTCTGAAAGCCTTAGTTTAGACCAAGTAGTAACGAAGCTGCCTGTGAATGTCCAAGGAATGCAAGAGTCTCTCACCTTTGTTCTGTGGATTGGGAAAGAAAGTGGGTAGATGGATGGTTTGATTTAAAGCTACACTGGAAACCACCTTAGGCATGAAGGAAGGATTAGATCGTAGAAAAACTCTGTCTTGATGAAAAATGAGGAAAGGTTCCACTGCCATTAGTGCCTGTAATTCTGAGACTCTCCTAGCAGAAGTTGTTGCCAGGAGCAGGGCAGTCTTCCAAGATAGTAACTGGAAGGTCTGCAGAGAAAGCTGGTTCAAAGGGAGGTAAAGTTAGTTTTTCCAGAACAAAGTTGAGGTCCCATGTTGGTGTAGGAGCTCTTCTAGGTGGTCTAATGTTTTTTGCCCCTCTGAGGAACTGCTTTAGAAGAGGATGTGAAAATAAAGGTGGATTCGTGTCGCAGTGAGCTGAAATAGCTGAAGCATGGATTTTGATTGAGGAGAAGGAAAGTCCTTTGTGCAACATCTCTGCTAAATACTGCAGAATGTGAGGCATATGAGGCTGAGTTGCGTCTTGGCCTTTAGCTTGGTTCCAGGCAGAAAACCTTTTCCATTTGTCCGAGTAAGCCTTCCTGGTACTTGGCCTCCTGGCTTCCAGAATAACATCCAGAACTGCTTGTGAAAGAGGGGCTGGTTGGTTGTTTAAAAGATTCACCATGCAGCCAGGTTTAAGGTGTTTAGCTGGCTGCGTAGAATCTGTTTGTTTTGCTGCGTGAGCAAATGAGGTATTTGAGGCAATATCCATGGTGGGCTGTGAGCCATATTCTTCAATAGCGGGTACCAGTGCTGGCGTGGCCAGTCTGGGGCTATGAGAATCAGTCGAGGTTTCTCCTTTTTGACCTTCAAAAGAACCTTTGTGAGAAGAGGTAATGGAGGAAAGGCACATGCTGTCAGGTTTTTCCAACTGAAGGAGAGCGTCCACTTTCCAAGCTTGATGGTGGAATGTCATTGTGCAAAATATTGTCAGTTGGTAGTTTTGAGGACTGGCAAACCAGTCTGTATTTGGTAGGCCCCATTTTTGAGTTATCATTGTAAATATTTGTGGGTCTAGCTTCCACTCGTGGGGATCTTTGATGTTTCTGCTTAGGTCGTCTGCCAATGTGTTTTTCTGTCCTGGCAGGAATTGAGCTTGTAACTGGACTTGGTAGGCCAGAGCCGTGTTCAATAAGATTATTTCTTGCCTGCAAAGAGGGTAGGAATGTGTGCCCCCTTGTTTATGTACCACATTACTGTGGTGTTGCCCGTCTTTATTGCAAGTTGTCCTGGATGTAGAAGATCCTTGAAGGCTGTCAGAGCTTTCTGTACAGCTAGCATCTCTTTTTGATTTATGTGCAGTTTTCTTTGTTCTGCAGTCCATGGACCTTGAATGCATTGCCCTGCCATGTGTGCCCCCCAGGCATAGTCTGAAGCGTCTGTTGTGATAGTTTGCCTGGTTGGGGGCAAGGAGGCTGACCCTTGCTGAGGTGACATGCCTGTGCCCACCATAGGAATTCCTGTTGAAGGCAGGGAATGAGAGATATCACTGTGTCCAAGCTGTGGCGAGACCATACACTTTTTAGGTACCACTGTAATTTCCTCATATGCAGTTTTGCAAATGGTATTATCAGAATGTAAGATGCCATGAAGCCCAAAGCCTGCAGAATTTTTCTTGCAGTTAATTGGGTCTTTGTTGCCATTGTCTTGAAAGATTGAGTCAGTTGTAGTTGCTTGTCTGGTGTAAGATGAGCCTTCTGGGCCGTTGTGTCCAAGCTGGCACCCAGGAATGTAATTTTTTTTGTGAGGGTACTAGTTTTGACTTCTTTTCGTTTACTGTGTACCCCAGACAATTTAGTAGATGCTTCACAAAAGCCAGATGATGTAAGAGAATGTATTTTCTTTCTGCTTGGATGAGGCAGTCGTCCAGGTATGGATATATTTGAATTCCTCTTTGTCTGCAGTGTGCAATTACTTGTGCCAGGCATTTTGTGAAAACTCTGGGCACAGTAGATAAGCCAAAGGGCAGTGCAGAGAATTGGTAATGGGTTGAACCTGCAATGAAACTGAGGCATCTTCTGCAACTTTGTCTGATAGGGACATGCAGGTATGCCTCCTTGAGGTCCAACGTTACAAGCCATGCTTCCTTGCCCAACATGGAAGTAGCTGCTGTAGTGTTACCTAAAAGTCCCAAAATTCAAGATGCTAAGTGTTAGAATTGAAAGATCCAGAATTGGTTTCCAAGCATTGTCCTTTCTGGGTACTAGAAAGAGCCTTGAGTAAAATCCTTGGCCTTGCTCTTGAATCGGTACCCGTTGAATGGCTCTCATGGCCATGAGAGCTGCGATTTGTTTTTGAGCCTCTGCCCTTTGATTTAGTGGCAGGTTTAGCATTCTCTTTTCATTGGCAAGGTGTGAAAGTGGAATCTGTATCCTCGTAAAATAATGTCTAGGACCCATTTGTCCTTTGTGACCACGTGCCAGTTGTCTGCAAAAAGTGTTAGTTTCCCCCTCAAGGGGCTAACAAAAGAGCTTTGTTTGGCCAGTCGAGGTGCAAGTTATTGAATTTGCCTTTTGGTGGGTTGAGACCCGTCTTCTCCTCCTTTCTGGGTTGGAGTGCCCCATTGGCGAGGTTTATACTGGGCTTGTTGTTGTCCTCTGCCCCTTGGGCGCCTGTATTTACCCCTCTGAGGTCTGTCAGTGGCTGGAAAGGACCAATTTTTTGTTGGCCAGTTTCTGCTGAAGCGAGGGGGTTGTACCTGTAGGAAATCTTTGACTGTCTGCACCGATTTCGCCTTATCTTCCATTTTCTTTAGCACTTCTTCTGCTTTAACTCCAAAAAGAACATCCTGCTGTAAGGGTGCATCCAGTAGTTTTGCTTTGACATGATCAGGTAGACTTTGTTCCTTTAACCAGGCACACCTACGTATAACTGATCCAGTGACAGCTGCTCTGCAGGAGGCCTCCAAAGAATCAAACCCACATTGTAAGGTATGTTTGCCCACCTGCTCGGTGGCGTGCAATAAATCCTGTACTTCTTTCAATTCAGATTGTTGGGGAAGGGAGGTAATCTTTTGTTTTACCTGAGAGATTAGAAACTGCCGATACTTGAGCATATGAAATTGACAATTTAGTGCTCTCATAGCCAATGTGGCGGAGGTGTAAACCTTTTTCCCCCCACCTGTCTAGTGCTAGAGTCCCTCTCAGAAGGTACTGGGTTTTTAGCCATGGAAGCCTTAGCCCCCTTGGGACCCTGGGAGATAGTCTCTGGGTCAGCTACTGGGCTTTTGTAAAGAAATTTGTGGGAATCAGGTACTCTGTAGTATCTGTCAGGCTTAGCCGGAGCAGGAGGTAGAGAATCTGGGTTGAAACTGGATTCTAAATAGACATCATCCACAATGTCCAAAACAGGTGGGATGGCTAGAGGTCTGTGTTGGGGGAGTAAAAGAAACTCTGAGCCTTTTCTTGGAATCAGAGAAATCCTGACCTTCCCAGTGGAAATGTTCCCTCATAGTGTGTAAAGTTTCCCCAAAAGAGTAGTCTTCAGGAGGGGAAGCTGAGGGAATAGAGTCCTCAGCATCAGAATCTTCATAAGGAGAGTAGGAATAGTCTTGGTCTTCAGAGGAATCCGAAGAAATAGACAGTTGCTCAGAAGAAGCAGAATCTTCCTCTTGTCTAGGCCTTTTGTCAGGAGGAGGCTGTGAACCCCTGATAAGAGAAATGAGATCTTCAGCCATTTTGAGCATCTGTTTCTTAGGCATAGGGCCTTGAACAGGAGACTGAAGTGTAGTCTTTTTAGCTTTAGGAGGAGTCTTAGAAAACGTTTGGACTGTGAGAGTCTGTCTGAAAACACCCTCAGAAACAGATTTTCCGAAGCACCGACGTCCTTAGAAGGTATATCGTCGGAAGGGCCTGAAGTAAAAGGCTGTCGGCCTAGTACATTCCGTCAAAATATCCGTAGCGGTCTCGGGTTCCAGGACTGCGGTAGTCAGGGGCTGCATCGGAGTCTCACTGATAACCGGAGACCGATCAACCGAGGCCTCGGAATCGGGTTTAGGCCTTGGCTGTCGGTCCTTGTCCCTGCGTTTTTTGTGCACACCGGTAGTCGGTAGCTCCAACGGCATGTTATAGTTAAATTTTCTACCAAAAAAGTGTCGTGCAAAATCAAATCGCCTTTTAATAGTATGCTTATTAAACCTAGCAAAAAAAAAAGACAAGAAGTGATGTCGTGATCAGGGCCTAGGCAAGGTATGCAATAAGAATGAAAATCCTTATGAGGTATTTGCTTCCCACAAGAAATACAATTGTTAACTTTTTCTGACATCGGTCTGAGGCAAGAAAAGTTTCCCCAACGGGGTACTTAGCTTTATAGAAGACTTCAGTCTGAAATTCGAATTCGATAATCTCAGGAGTCGGCCAACCGGCACTTGCGAACTGCTTCTGCTTCGGGCACCGCGCGGCAAGAAAGACTGAAGAAAATGGCATCGGTTGCAGTATATGTACCCCTGGCGCACTGACGTCAGGGATGAGGCGACAACAACAGACGTCGGACCAAGACTTTGGAAATCCAGCCGACTGCGGGACCACCTGACGACAGGATAACCCAAGTGTGATGACTGCAGCAGGGTAACACGATGATCATCAGGGGAAGCCATTAGTTCAGATATACGGACAGGATCAAGGGTTAGATGCTTTAAATGTAACCAGTGGGGCCATGTTATCGTGTAGATGTCCACGGAAGAAAGGTGGGAACAAAAGGTGGGGGAGCCAACAAGTGAGAACAGTATGCCACTGGTAAGTTGCCAGGAGGCAACAGGGGTACCAAACTATCACCAGAGTTTACATCCTACCTTACTGGAAGGAAAATGAACCACTGTTAACAGACAGAGAGAGCGCCTCTGACAAACACTGTGAAGCTTGCAGTGGTTAGACAGGAGCAGTACTCACTTGGGCAGTCCACTCCAGTCAGAGCTTTAGGAGGCACCCCATTCCAATTGCCTTTGGCCAGGGTTCACCTTGACTGGGAGGGTGGAAAAGGAAGCAAGCAAGGCGTGCCTGAGGATATCCCTACAGATGTCTTGATAGGGAATGATTTTTGATAATGCAGTACCTTGTGTGCATGCAGTTTCACAAAATCAGGTTTGGAGATGGGCATGTAGGTCTGGCAGCATGGGGTGACCCAGACAGATCCCACACCTGAAGCCAGGGCTGGTGAGGTGGCTATTTCAGGGAGAGTGCTACCCTGTAGCAGTGAGCCTCAAGGCGAGCCACAGCTGCTGGTGGGTACTTTTGTTCCCTTGCAGAGAGCGACTGCAAGGGCAGAAGTGAGTGGTAGTACCCAGGCTGATAGCAAGGCACCGTTGTCAGAGGATACCAGGCTTCCTGTGGAAAGGGATCTGGGAATGGGCACAGAGAGACCAGAGACAGGCTCGGCTCTCGGACCCTACATTACGAAGCTTGAGGGAAGTAGCCAAGGAGGTGCCAGATTCTCAAGGAATACAAGAGTCTGTACACTGGAACAAAGGGTTACTGTACAGAGAATGGACCCTGAGGCAGGGCTAGAGGGTGAGGTAATACAGCAGTTGGTAGTGCCCAAAGACTACCAGCTGGCACTTCTAGCCATAGACCATGGCATTCCTTTTCCAGGTCATATGGGCATAAAGCATATGAAGAGACGCATTATGCAGAACTTTTATTGGCCTAGGATTGCAAGGGATGTAACAGGGTACTGCTGGTCCTGTGAGCAGTGCCAAAAAGCAGGCAAAGCAGGAGACAAGGTCAAGCCTCCTTTAATGCCTTTGCCTGTAATTCAGGAGCAGTTTCAGAGGGGCCTCAGAGTACCCCAAATTCCACAGGGAAGAAGTATATCCTGGTGGTAGTAGTAGATTTTGCTACTAGATACCCTGAGGCAGTGGCTCTGCTCTCCATTGAGGCAGCAAAGGTGGCAAATCCTTTGTCAGAGAGATTTTCAGCAGGGCAGGTTTCCTCAAGAAATGCCAATTTCATGTCAGACCTGCTGGGCTCATTTGTAGAAGCGTTAGGTGGTCTTTAGGTGCTTCACCCCACACCACCCCCAGACCAACGGTCTTGTGGCGAAGTTAAACTCTACACAAAAGACCATGCTATGGGCATTTGCAGATCAGTTTGAGAGAAAGTGGGACAAATGTTTGCCCCATGTGCTGTTTGCATACAGAGAGGTACCCCAGGAATCCAAAGATTTTTCACCCTTTGAGATGCTGTATAGGCAGAGGGCAAGGAGACCTTTAGATATGCTTCATGAGGAGTGGGAGGGTGAGTGTGAATCCCACAAGGATCAGTTGTGGCACATATCCTAAACCTCAGGACAAGGCTTAAGGAGCTCATGGGCTTGGCCCAGGAGAACTTGGCAGGAGCCCAACAGTAGAGCATTCCTGTCCTACCAGACCTTTTTTTGAGCCTGACAGTATGCTCTGGGACAGCAGGTTATAGCTCTCATTCCTGTCAGCCAATAAGCTGCAGGCAGCTTGGGAAGGACCAAAGTGGTAAGAAAGGTCAGTGATCTTCGCTACATGGTAGAACTGCTAGGCAGGGGCACAAACTGCACCATGTTAACAAAATGAAGCCATACCATGATAGGGAGACCCTTGCGTCAAGTATTTGCAGTAGGCGGCAGGAGGATCTATGGCTATATAGAGTCAGACAGCAAAATGCCAAGTTACTAAGGTGGAGCATACGGCTGCAGGCATACGACATGATAGTGCAGCACTGTAGTGTGGTCAGCAATGCCAATGCAGATGGGTTCTGCAGACAGGGTATGGGTCAATGTATTCTCAGACAGGCTTATTCCTCTCAAGCAAGGTTTCTCCAGGGTCACTTGAGAAAATAGCCAAGTCTTCAAGGGGGTGAGAGATGTGACAATATGAGGTATTGCCAGCAATGCCAGTAAATGTGGGGCAGTGGATCTGTAATATATGCCACCTTCTGTATTTTCCTTGGGGATGAACTAATTGTTACTCTGGAAGGGTGGAAGTTTGAAATTGTTTTAGGACTTCCAGAAGCTGCAACATGGTAACACTTACGTGAGAGGTTCTGGTTCAGTTTCTAGCAAAGGGGGGCAGTATTGGAACCAGAAGTCAAATGACCAAATGTATGTGATGTCATTCTATAATCCAGCACACAAATGATGTTTTAATACTAAGAGGAGACTGAAGTCTCAGGGCAGTCTCTTTTTGCAGCCTGACATAGAAGGATCTTTTCACCCACTTTATCTTACCTTGCTTTAGTATGTAACCAGGTAATAGCAATTTTTTAGATCAGTCAGGAAAGACAGCGAGATTAGTTAAGTACTGTTTTTTCTATACCTGTGTGAATCTGGTCATCTGTTCCGTTTTTAATATTTCCTATGGATTGAAACGCTGGTGTTTATTACAAATAGATATCATTTTTTTATGTATTATTAAATATATTTAAACTTTTCATTATGACTGGTCCTTTAGAGACTATTTTAACCTTTAAGAGTACTTATATTTGGTGACATTGTGACCGCTGCTGAAATCCTGTGTGGTCAACATTACCATTTGTATTAGTATTAATTTCACTCAGTATAATTAGGTACCCTTATAAGAACCTTAGAGTAGCTGGCTTTGGAGTGTCTGGTGGCAGTAACTACCCTACAGTCTGAGCAAAGGGTGACAGGGGGAGTAAATCTGTGCCATCCTTTCCTTGGGGGGGTGTGTGTGTGTGTGTGTGTGTGTGTGTGTGTGTGTGTGTGTGTGTGTGTGTGTGTGTGTGTGTGTGCATGCGCAAGTCAAATGTCAAAGTGTGTGCGTCAGCTACTTGCAACAGGGACACAGAGCACTGGTTTCACACAGAGGGTGTTGGAGGACTCAACTCTACAGCTGTGCCACTGGGAAGTCTTATTGGGGGCTGAGAGAAAGACCCAGGTCCTGGACTGTGTGTGTTCCAAGTGAATGTACCTCACCAGTCAGTCAGTGGTGAGTATGAAAGCTCCTTGATTACTGGCCCGGGAGGGGGGGGGGGTGTCACATCATCCCTTCATATATTCATATCTAAAAACTTTCCTAGACAGGGAAGGACAATAAAACAATTTTTAAAATCTGAAGACTTTTTTTTTTTAATTTTAGATGGGTTTTAAAAAACAGTAATGAAAGCAAAGCCACTGAATAAGTCAGGCTGTACAGTATGGAATATGCGACAGTTACACATACCAAGTCAGAGATTGCTTTACTATGCAGTAAGGGGAGTACGTCAATACGCCAAGATTTAGTATGAAATCACTAAACTATACGCACCTATACTGCACACAGTTACACTATCCAGAATAAATAAAGAGGAAATAAAAAGCTGCACAATTAAGATAAGCTTTTTGACAAGTCTTGCCTAACTACCCCATCACAAACGCACACAAAAATGTGATAACCTTACTCCATCCTAATGATCGGGGATTGAAAGCTTTAACAGGAACTAAATATTGTTAACTGCATTTACCAGAGGGAACGAAAACAGGGCTGAATAAAGTAAACTGAAACCAGGAGTAGGGCTGATGATGACACGGTTATTGGGTGGAGACAAATGGGATGTTTCAGGACAAGTTTCTTTAAGTCAGAATTTCAGACTCTGGGATAGCCCTTTAAGAATAAGTTGTAGAAAATTAATTTGAGTAGGTCCTGTTCAAGTTGTTTGTTTGAGGTGGGGGGTGGCAAAGATCAGTGGTGTGGCACCATGTCATCTACATAAAAATTATGTGCAGTTTAAGAAGGTTACCTGGGAGTTCACTGATGAAAAGTGAAGAGAACAATGGTGCCTGTATGATACCTTGGAGAACACCCAATTCAAGGAGAGGCAGTCAGAATGAAATCATTATCTGACTATGGACACAAAGTATCTATTGGATAGGTAATGCTCCAACCACTTTAATGACATTAGCATGAAGTCAGCAATTTAGCCCCACCGCCCCCAATCTCAGCCTCCAAACAGGTTTTTTACCATGCAACTGGAGAACAGCTAATCATGCCCCCTAGATAAGGGAAGACCTTCAACAGACCCACAAGTCAGACCAGACCAGCTTTACCTGAAAAGTCATGGAAAGACTCATCATAGAACTAAACATCATAGTCCAGTATTTGGAGGTTCCCATCTCAGTTTTAATTCAAGAGCAGGTCATGCTCACAACCTGGAGGACTTTTTTTTGAAAAGGTGACCAAAACAATGTATGAAGTTAAATGGTACATCTGGCTAGAATTAAAATGGCCCACAAGTGCAACTAGTCTAGTACTTGCCTATGAAAGAGGTTGCAATAAACTAAATCTAATGTCTTGGTGAGGAAGACTAAAATGATATGGTAAGGCAAAGCTCTACAGGCATTTAAGGAAATTTTGGAAGATCCACAGGCTGGTGACTGTACTTGATATCTAAAAGTGTTGCTCTCATGAAGAAAAAAGAAGTTACTCACTCACCATAACGTTCCAGTTGAGTAGTTGTAATTCATTTGTCTTCATCCTGTGGTTTTATGGATCCAAATCAGATCTGATACAGCAGCATCACTAGCATCTGATCTGAGCTCCAAGCTCCTCCCCTTACCTAGAATGCCCCCATCTCCTTCCTTCCCTCAGATAGAGTTTGCTGCTCCACAACATAAGCCCGACCCAATCGGACCTTACCACCAACGGCTCCCCAATATCCCTAAGTCAAGCATGACAATGAGAGCCACCATAGTATTCACCATCCACTCCAGAATTAAACCAATAGTGACAAGATCGGGGGAAGGGGGGAGGGATGGCTGAAGACAAATGAAGTACAACTACTCAGATGGAACATTATGGCGAGTACATAACTTCTTTATCTGAAGTAGTTGACTTCATTTGGTCTTCAACCCGTGGGACAGAATCCCAGCTACTAAACACCTAGGTGGCCCTCATGGAAGGATACTCCAGAGCACTGCAGAGCCAAAAGATGCCCTACTCCTGGATACAATGTCTAATTTGTAATGTGAGATGAAGGTATGAGATGAGGCCCAGGTAGCCGCAGATCAGATATCAACCAGACACACCCTGGACCAAAAAGCAGCGGAGGTGGCCATAGACCTGGTGGAATGTGCTTTTACCTGACCCAGAGGGGAAATGCCTTTTTCTACATATGCTCAAATAATACACTGGGAAATCCAATGAGCAATGGTCACTTTAGAAATTGGTTTGCTCAAGAATGTCTTCGAATAAGAGACAAACAACTGGTCATATTTTCAAAAGGATTCAGTCTGTGTAAATAAAATCTCAGCTGCCTATGTACATCCAACAAATGCAGTTTATATTAACCTCTGTTCTGAAATTAGGGAAGAAAACGGAGAGAAAGACAGTTCGATTGATATTGGTTTCTGAGGCCACTTTGGGAAGAAAGGGTGGATTAATGCACAGAGAAACCCTGTCCTTATGAAACACCATGTAAGGAAATTTGACGGACAAGGCTTAAAGTTCTGATACTCTCCTAGAAGTTCTGATACTCTCCTAGGAGAAGTGATCCCCACCAGAAAGACAGTCTTTCCAGGATAAATACTGCAGATCTACGGATGCCACTGACTCAAAGGGAGGGGAGACTAGAGCCTGAAGTACATAGGTGAGACCCCATGGAGGTGTAAGATCCTTCATGGGGGGGGTCTTGAGAAGGGTACCTTTGAGGAAGGTCTTGCAAAGTCTGGAAGAAGCTAGGGAAGCCATGTTTTCTCCCACATGGAAGTTAAGAGGTGGCAACCAGTTGGACTTTAACAGAAGAACTGGCACCTTGATGAAAGATGCCCGCCAAGAATTCTAAAACTGCTGGGATCGGAACCATAAAAGGAATCCGAATCCCATTGAGAGGCCCATATGGAGAACTGCTTCCATTTGCTACAATATATTTTCCTGGTGGAAGATTTGTGAGCCACCACCAGAATGATTTTAACCGGAGAGGATAAACCAGGAGTCCAAATCACTAATGGAACTGGAGCAGCCAAGCAGTTACCTGCAGAGTGACCAGGTCTGGGTGAGGAATCCCCAAAAGGGTGAGCAATGAGATCCAGGACTGAATCCAAGATCCATGGTGGAACTACCAGATGAGACCAAATTTAGGGGAACCATACTTGGCAAGGCCAGAATGGGGCAGTGTGGATCACAGTGTTACCCAGCCTGCAAGCTTTCTGAAGAAACTTTGGAATGAGAGGTAACGGGGGATAGGCAGAGAAGACCAGGAGGCCAAGCATAGGTTCATATGTTGAAGCATAAACCAGTGTGCCCCTGGGGGCTTCCCTCTGAGGAGGGCTCAGAGCAAAGAACTCGCTGCACTTCACTTTGGAAGGAAATGCAAAGAGACTGCAGCAAGGCCGACCCCAGTCGAGGAAGATATGTTCCGCTACTGAAGAAGGATTCAGACACCACTCGTAAGGCATCAGAATAGTTCTACTGAGTCTGTCCGCTAGGATGTTGGACCATCCCAGAATGTGCACTGCCACCAGAAAACAGCCAGTGGAAGTTGCCCATTCCCACACTCTCATGGCTTCACCACACAGGGGGCAAGACCTCGTTCCACTTTGTTTGTTGATATACCAGACCACTGAAAGTTGTCTGACTGCATCGCAATCGCACCTTGAGGAAGGTGGACATGAAGGACTTGCAATGCTAGAAGAACCGCCCTCATGTCCAGAATGTTGATATGCAAATTGGTCTCAGAAGGGGACCACGTGCCTTGGACAGCTATTCCCGAGCAATTCCTCCCCAACCCAGCTAGGAGGCGTCCGTGGTCACTGAGATTGATCGAGCACATACAATCCTTTTCCTGCAGGTACGGCAGGATTGAATGAAGTGTGACCATCTGGAAATTTTCCTTGGCTACAGATAGGTTCAAGGTGGAAAGATCCAGAATTGGTTTTAGGTACCCCATCTTATGTGGCACTAAAAAGAACCTGGAATAAATGCCCGATTAGGACTGGTCTGGGGGGATGGTTTGGATGACTCGTTTTCTTAGCAGCTTGTCTATTTCCAGTGCTGCTACCTCCCTTTGCACAGGTGGAACGTCTGGGGAGGGGTTTTGGTGGGAGAGGTGGCTCTACGAATGGGATGCAATAACCTCTGGATATGATTTGCAACACCCAACGGTTTGTTGTTACAGACTCGTTACGTGTACCAAGAGGCGATTCCAGACTGCCTCCAGAGACTAGCAGTTGGGCAGCCCCTCAGGACTCCTGCGTGGGTCTGTACGAGAACGGTTCTCAAGACCCAAAATTTCTCGGACCCCCTCTGCCTCTGGGCCTGCATCTATCAAAACCCCCTCTGCCTCTTTGGGAAGATGAGTCCCGAGTGTCCTGGGAGAACTGAGATTTCCAGAGCCTCACCATCTTTGCCCCCCCCCCCCCCGCCGATTCCTAGAGAAGCATCTCTGAGGGGCAGAGAAGTGGATCCCAATGGCAGTGTCTTTCCATCCTTCTCACTCTGGACAAGCGTTTCACGCACAGACTTCCCAAACAGGGAAGATCATCATAGGGGGCATTAGCAAAGGATGCCTTAAAGTGTTCCGAGAACTGACACAGCCGGAGCCAGGCGTGACGCCTCATGGCAATGCCAGACCTGGCCGCCCTGGCGGCTCCCTACTTAGCATGGGAAAGGAGGCACATGGACGTGTTGGTTACTGCCTTTAGAGTGGCCATCCATGCGGAGAACGTCTTCTTGCCCCCTGCCAACATAAACTCCAGGGTTGACTTCATTAACCAGGTCACACTGCCTCCTTTTGCACATCCGCTTGCGAGGAGCCTCCTCAGTGGGACTCGCTGGGGGGGGGCTCACAAAAGTACAGTTTTGTACCTACCATAAATGTAGATGTTCGAAGATCCACACTGCTGCAGTCCTTACACTTGGGTAGTCCGCTGTCCTCGGTCGGCCCGAATATCAAAGTATAAGGCTGACGTCGGTCAAGGAGCATTTGACTGACATCAGGACGTCAGGGTACAAATGCGCATGACCGACGTCATATCCTCAGTCTTTTCTTGCCCCAGATGTCAGAAGACCCTAAAAATAAAGGTCAAAACCAAAAGACAGCAAACAACCAACCAACCAACCACCCCTGCACTAACTATATGTACAATATATACAATATACACAATATGTACAACCCAACCCACCCAACCACCTCTAACTGCAGAGGGGAAGGAGGGAGGGTAAATTGGACTGCAGCAATGTGGATCTTCGAACATCTACATTTATGGTAGGTACAAAACTGTACTATGTTCTTCATCTCACATTGCTGCAGTCCTTACACTTGGGTAGAATCCCAAAGCAGAGGTAAGGGAGGATGGCTAACTACAAGGAAGCAGGAGCTGCCAACATGCCCTGCAAAACAGCAGTGGCAAAACCAGCCCTGGATTTAGAGTAAAGTGGCAGGTGATAATGCCTAGAGAAAGTATGCACTGAACTCCAAGTAGCTGCCTCCAAAATATCCTTGGTTGCCACTCCCCTCAAAAAGCTGTTGAAGTGGCAGTAGCCCTAGTGGAATGAGGCCTAATCCCAGCTGGAACCTCCTTGCCATGATGGGAATAACAGAAAGCAATGCAAAACCCAATCCACTTAGAAATAGTTTGTTTTGACACAGGCTTGCCCTGAGAACTCAAAGCAAAAGAAACAAACAACTGCTGAGACTGCCTGAACCCTTTAGTTCTGTCCAAATAATAACGCAACTGCCTGTGTGCATCTAAAGTGTGCAAAATCTTTTCCCCTTTATTTTGGGGATTTGCATAAAAAGTAGGCAAATGAATAGTTTGGTTTAAAGCCACACTAGAAACCACCTTAGGCATAAAGGAAGGATTAGTACGTAATGATACCCTATCCTTATGGAAAATCAAGAAAGGCTCAACCGCCATAAGGGCCTGCAATTCAGAAACCCTTCTTGCAGAGGTAATTGCCAACAAAAAGCAGTCTACCATGATAAATATTTCAACTCAGAAGTAGCTGCAGGCTCAAAAGGTTGTAGAGTGAGTTTCTCCAACACAAATTGAGATCCCAAGCAGGAGTAGGAGCTCTTGTGGGGGTCTTATATTCTTTGCCCCTCTAAGAAATTGCTTGAACAAAGGATGAGAAAACAATGGAGGGACACAATCATAGTGAGCGAAATTGCTGCAGCATGAACCTTAATAGAAGAGAAAGACAAACCTTTGTCCAGTAACTCAGTAAGATATTGAAGAGCCACACTCAAATTAGGCTCAGAAACATCAAAATCTTTTGCTGCACTCCAAAATAAAATCTCTTCCATTTATCTGCGTACACTTTCCTTGTACTAGGCCTTCTAGCTTCCAAAATCACATTCAAAACTTGTTGTGGAAGTTGAGACCCTCTATGGTTCAAAACAGAATATGCCAGGCTGTTAGGTGAAGAGAGTGAAGTTTGACATTCAGCAAATGACTGTCCTCCTGTGACAACAGGTGTGGAATCGAAGGCAAAGGCCATGGAGGCTTCCGTACCAGACTTCTCAGTAATGGGTACCAGTGTTGTCGAGGCCAATCTGGAGCTATTAAAATCATCCTTGGCTTGTCTTGTCTGACCTTTAGAAGTACCTTTGGGAGGAGAGGCAGAGGAGGAAAGGCATACACATGAAGATTGCTCCAACTGAAAGAAAGAGCATCCACTTTCCAAGCTATGGGATGAAACCTTTTTGTGCAAAACTTTGGCAGCTGATGGTTTAGTGGAGAAGCGAACAGATCTATGTCTGGAGTTTCCCATGACACTGTCAATTTCTGAAATACATGAGGATCCAATTTCCACTCGTGGGGATCCATAATTCGTCTGCTCAACACATCTGCTAAGGAGTTCTGTGCTCCTGGCAGAAACCTTGCCTGAAGATTGAGCTGTAAACTGAGAGCAGTCTCCACAAAATCATTGCTTGCCTGCATAGAGGATAAGAATGCGTTCCCCTTGCTTGTTGATGTACCACATGACAGTTGTGTTGTCTGTTAGAATCAACACCTGCCCTGGAAGAAGTAAATCCTTGAAAGCTATTAATGCAAACTGGACTGCTAACATCTCCTTCAGGTTGATATGTAGATGTTGTAGTCTGGCAGGCCACTTGTCTTGTATCCACTTTCCATTTAGATGAGCTCCCCAAGCTTTGTCTGAGGCATCTGTCGTTAAAATCTGACTCGCCTCTGGCCGGGTCACAGAGAGTCCCTTGTTTAGGTGACATTCCTGAGCCCACCACAAAAATTCCTTTTGAATGCAAGGTATTATTTGAATGACAGTGTCTAGATCCTGGCAGTGCTGTGTCCATACATTTTGAGATACCATTGCAGCTTCCTCATATGCAGTTTGGCATTGGGAAGCACCAGAATACAAGATGCCATGAACCCTAAGGCTTGAAGGACTGTCCTTGCAGTCAGCCCGGACTGATGAGATAGCTGATGGAAGTAAAGGGATAGACTCTTTTGTTTGTCCAGGGTTAAAAAGGCCATCTGGGATGCTGTATTCAGTCTCACACCCAGAAAGCACATGTCCTGAGAGGGTACTAGACTGGACTTTATTTCGCTCACAGAATACCCCAGGCATCTTAGCACTGCTATCACATATTCCAAATGATGGAGAAGCTCTTC
>NC_056739.1:1925432277-1925456141 GCF_019279795.1 Protopterus annectens | reverse complement strand
AGAGTATATAAAATTATACTGTCAAATGAACACACCTTTGGAGATTGTACATACAGGTTAGCAGCACTTTTAGTTGGTTGTAGTATAGAATACTGATGTAGTCTAGCCAAACACTAGCAGACCACAAAAAGAAACAGGTATGAGTACTGAGAAACTGTTGATGCTTCCCCTATTACCAAGCCAGCATAAGTGGAATGCCCCGTATATCTGTGAGTCAGCTGCAATTAGCTTCCATAACATGTGTGCACTCCAGCTCATCCACCATTTACCAGCCACAGGTATCTCACAGGTCTTATCCCTGCTGTTGGGGCCAATGAGTAGAATATGACCCCACCTCTCAGCAATGGGAATAGCCACAAGGAATGCAGCATGCTGAAGAGGTGTCCCATGCAGGTGTGTCCCTAGCTGTAAGCAGCAGCTTGCCAGCATCCAAACCAATGGATCAATAAGGACAGAAACTGGCTGGGATTGATTAACACCTTGCACACCTACCCTGTCACCCCAGGGGACTATAGTGGCTTGCAGCCTGGGACTGTAGGAGTGACACAATGCACTGGCCTGTTACAGATGGCCTGCATCACTACCAAATACCCTACAGTCCTCTGTCAAAGGCCTGTATCTCACCCATACTGCCAATGTATGCTATCTCATGGACTCCACAAATACCAACATAACACAGTCCACAGAACACAAATGCAAGGCCATGTCGACAAATCCCAGTAGCATGTCCACCATGTCCTACTGCATGAACTGTGGATCAACCCCTTAATATTGCTGGGATGAGGTGATAACTATAGGGATACTTATCAGATAACATTGCATAATGTTCAGAAGGGGATAGAATAACGGGGAGGGGGTAAAAGCATGGATGACATGGAGTGTGCAAAGTCTGAAACTCAGCTGTGTGCACATACTATCCCTGCTTACAAACACAGGAATGGGTGGCCACAAAGCTGCTTGTAAACCACAATGTGAAGGGGTAATGAACAGAAATATGAGCCCTGCCTCTGGGTAACCTGTGTGAATCTGTACAGCTGTGATGTATGGCCACAGCAGGATATGGACATACTGTCACATCGATGGATGTACAAGCATGGGATCCTCGGCCACCACAGAACCAAGGTGCTGAACCATTTACACAGACCCATCAGCAAGTGTCTGCAGCTCCCCCTCCAGAATGGAATGATTGTGCAAGAATATGTAGGCTGCCAGACCACAATACTGGACACAGCTTCATTCATGTTGTGTTTCCCCAGGAAATTACTGCAAGCAAATATGTATACCTGTCAGTAGTTGATGACATAAAACATCACAGTGTAAAACAGTACATATGTCTGAATATCTCTGTAACACCAAATCCCAGCCATGTAACAGAAGCAGCACAAAGACAATTAGTTACAGTATCCCACTATCCTTTGCTCATTGTGACCCCATATTGTCAACCAATCTACAAATATCCTGCAGAAAAAAGGTTACTAGCTGTGGTAAAATTGTAGGAACACAAATGCCTGCACTGGAGTACAACCTACCTGGAATAGATTCACACATCCAATATAGAAGGTCATACTGGGCATGCTCCCACACTTAGAGAAACAAAGCCCATGTCTGACAACAAATTACTGAACGGTTATACTGGGCATGCTCCCACACTTAAGAAATGAAGCCCATGTCTGGCAACAACAGTGGACTATACATGTCTGTTAGTCGCAGATGTAAGAAATGAAGCCCATGTCTGGCAACAACAGTGGACTATACATATCTGTCAGTCGCAAATGTTTATGCACACACTCCACATTACACACCAGTCATGCTTGGCACAAGCATCGGATAGGAATACACACATGTATTCAAGGACAACACACTATAATAGGCCAAACATAGGTTCATAGGTTCATAGGTTTATACTAGGCTATCTGCCCGAGGACATTTATAAGCCTAGCCCATAGTTTTGTGGCTTACGCCACCCCTTTAGTTTGGGGAACTATGCCCATTATTTTGCTGTGCCTCTGTCGAGCAGTGACACTGAGGTAATCCCTGGGGTATATCTGTGATCTCCCATCCATTGGTCAAGATTTCTCTTAAACAAGGCCAGTGAGCTGCTCTGCCTCACATATACCGGGATTTTGTTCCACAGCATAGGGAGTCTTTGGGAGATGAATCTATCCATGTATCCTCCAGCACGTCCCCTATTAATAGCAGGTGTCGAGGTTTAAGTCTCCCGCCTTGTGGCTCTGATGGATCTAGATTTTTGAGGGTGAAGCATATTCATCAAATCTGGGTTTGACATGGCCTTGTATGTCAGGCACAGGTCACCTCTGAGCAATGTGTGACTGAATAGAGCTGGAGTTCTTTCAGTGGGCAGCATAAGTCAGATTTTGAGACCCTTTATCCTTTTGGTGAGGAACTTTTACTGGCGGCCTCTCTCCAGCTGCTGCAAGTGTCGGGTCAGGGGCCATACATTCGAATGGGGCATTGTACTCAATCATTGGTCTGATGAGTGATGAGTATGAGACTATGACCTCCTTGATCTAGATGTGAATCCCTTCATGATAAGGTGAGAAATGTAGAAGGTCTTCCTAACTACTTTAGCAATATGGGTGTCGAATGACAGGCTACTGTCAACCTGGGTCCCCAGGTCCCCTGATAACTTCTTCTTGTGCTCAGTGATTGCCACCTATATGGTAGCTAGGGTAACCTTGTTTTTCCGGCGGTATGACTATGCATTTCTTGGCATTTAACTTTAGGCCATGGCTCTGCACCAGTTATCCGCTTCTGTGAGACCCTTCTGAAGGATATCTGTGTCAGATGTTTCATACGGCACCTAGTTTGCAGTCATCTGCAAACTTTGTCAGCCATAACCCTCCTGTGTTCGCTTTGTACTTCAGAAAAGTAGATGCCAAACAAGAGTGGGCCCAGGACTGAGCCCTGTGGGACACCACTTGTGACAGGCTTTGAGTCTGACATGGCGCCAGCAACTCTGACCCTATGGGTTCTGTCCTCAGCCAGTTTGCAACCCATCTTGTGATGTATGGGTTAACATTTAAGCTGACAGTTTTTTCAATGATGTTCGGGACCCCGAAAGTGGGGTATTGTATCGAAGGCCTTTGCTAGATCGAGGTAGGCTCAATCTAAGATCTGAGATTAAAACTTCTACCTAACTAGTACATCACACTATGGAATCACGCACTTATTTGTGTGGAAGAGAGTGACAGACAGTAACAAAGAGCTTCCCATCATGAGGCCTGTCCCACCCAGCACACATCCAATTGGCCAATGCCACATGATGTGCAAATGTCTATCACTGTAGACATTTCCTTCTGGTATCCCTCAGCACTATACTGTCTTTAGTGCTTGTGATAACTGTGTATCATGACTGTATAATTCATTATTCATCTAGCAGTTGTATACATGTTCCTGCTAAATGTAAACCTGTGTATGACTGAGTGTTGTGTGTGTGCTTCCAGGTGAATAGTTTATACCATTCTCCTCACCTTATATTAGCAGTCTGCTTTGATATCAGTCACTTCAGAAAGTAATACACCTTTGGGAAAAAAAGTGACACAGTAGCTCTGTGGTGCGGGATATAAGTCGCATTGATTCCATGGTGGCAGTGCTAGTGGGTAAGTTTTAATCTCAGACATGGCAACTGTGAGACTGTTTGTGTGTGTAAGGATCAATGCTTTTGAAGCCATTCACAGTCACTACACTTTCTATTGCCCTAGTTTGGTAAGCCTGCTGATGTCATTCACCTTGAAATACACCTTTGCAGAAGGGCTAGCCCTGTAAGCTCTGTGGCACATGCTATAACAGTGTAATGCTGTAGTGTGATGTACTAGTTAGGTAGGCATTCTAATCCCAAACATGGCAACTGTGAGACTCTGTGTATGTGTGTGTGTGTGTGTGTGTGTGTGTGTGTGTGTGTGTGTGTGTGTGTGTGTGTGTGTGTGTGTGTGTGTGTGCGCGTGTGTGTGGGGATCAATGCTTTTGAGGCCATTCACAGTCACTACACTTTCCATTGCCCTACTTTGGCAAGCCTGCTGATGTCATTCACCTTCAAATACACCTCTGGGGAAGGTCTAGCCCTATAAGCTCAGTGGTGCACATTATAACTCCTTAATGCTATAGTGTGATGTACTAGTTATGTAGGAGTTCTAATCCCAGACATGGCAACTGTGAGAGTGTGTGTGTGTGTGTGTGTGTGTGTGTGTGTGTGTGTGTGTGTGTGTGTGTGTGTGTGTGTGTGTGTGTGTGTGTGTGCGTGTGTGCGCGTGTGTACGTGTGTGCATGTGTGTGTGTGTAGGAATCAATGCTTTTGAGGCCATTCACAATCAATACACTTTCTATTGTCCTACTTTGGCAAGCCTGCTGATGTAATTCACCTTGAAATACATCTTTGGGGAAAGGTTACCCCTATAAGCTCCATGGTGTATACTATAACTGTGTAATGTTAACTAGTTAGGTAGGAGTTTTAATCCCAGACATGGCAACTGTGAGACTCTGTGTTTTTGTGTGTGTGTGTGTGTGTGTGTGTGTGTGTGTGTGTGTGTGTGTGTGTGTGTGTGTGTGTGTGTGTGTGTGTAGGGATCAATGCTTTTGAGGCCATTCAGAGTCAGTACGCTTTCCATTGCCATACTTTGGCAAGCCTGCTGAGGTCATTCACCTTGAAATACACCTTTGGGGAAAGATTAGCCCTGTAAGCTCTGTGGCGTGTGTGATAAATGCAGTACACTGTAGTAGCAATACATAGCTAAGTATGGATTTGAATCTCAGCACTGTCATGTGTGTGTTTGAAGTCAGTGTTCTGTGTGGAGGTAGCTGTGATTGTGTAATAATAGGACTCATTGGGGAATGGGTTTTGCAAATTTCTTACACTAAGAACCTATTATATATCTCAATGTCCACGTTACAAGAAAAAGCTGAATGGAATAAATAACCAAAAGCACTGCATCAACAATAAAAATCCAACAGTTTTATTCCATCACAATGAGTTTAGCGCTTTCGTCAAAAGTACATAAAATTGACTTCTTCAGAACTACATGACACACATAATGCTGATTTAAATAGCCTGCCCTACTCAACAATTAGTCAAACAAGAAAGATGTCATTTCCTGCTAAAAAATGTCATTTCCTGCTAAAAAAGAATGTCATTTCATGTTAGAAAAAGATATTATTCCATGCTAAAAAAAGTACCACCCCACTAAAATAATACAACTGAATTATTGATCCATTGATCCCTCAAAAATAGAGCTTATGTTAAAAATATTACATAAAAACAGCTTTTAATTTTAACATAGAACTAATAGAAATGTTATCATTGAGCCCAGGTGGCACACATGCATTCAACCTTATTTGCCACTTGAGCTCTAAAAATTCAAGAAAATCATCGACAGGTCCACCCTTTGTACCCAAGTCGACCTGCTCTAATACAAAAAAACTTGAAACAGTGTGTGGGATATAATTTAATATGCTTAAATAAGGTGTTGGTCTCCCTATGTTTGTTAATATCATAACTGTGTTGATAGATCCGTTGTCTTAAAGCTCGGACAGTCTTACCCACATAATAACAGTCGCAGCCTGTACAGGATGCAATATATAGAACCCCCTTGGTGTAACAATAGTACTTTTTATGTGTAGTGATTTTACCAAAATTCCTAAGTTTAATAAATTCGACATCAATCACAAAAGAACATTGGGTGCATCTTCCACATTTGAAAGTACCACCTAGTCCAAATGCCACCTTTTTTTTTCAACTAAACCTTTGAAAGATGTACACTTTTTGTACACCACCAGGGGTTTTTCACCTAGTTTATTAATAATATTCTCATCAATACAAAACATGTTCCAACAATCACAAATGATGCTTTTGATGTCAAAAAAATCAGTAGTGAAAGGTAACACTAATGCCCTGCTATAGTTGTTCATTCTCTCAGTTGCTATGGGCCTGATAAGACCCAGAGGGTTATCCAATAATGTTCTATAAACTCCATTAGTTCTTTTTTGTTGGACCTCACCATTTATCTCCTTAAATTGAGGGGCTAAACTCTTTTCTGTAACATACCCAGTAGAAGGTCGCACTCTCTAAGAAAATCAATATCCTCAGATACCATTCTGGCCAATCTAACACATTGTCCCTTCACAAGGGATTTCTTCTGGTGCAAGGGGTGCCAACTCTCAAAGTGCAAAAGAGAGATGGAGTACGTGGGTTTCCTATAAAGATGTGAGGTGAATCTCACCTTGGAATAATCCTTCCTGATGGTCACGTCAAGGTAGTTCAAAATATCATGGTCCTTGGTCATGGTGAACTTCAGAAAAGTGGTGGTGTTGTTAATATAAGTAAAGAATCTATCCAACTCGTCTTCACTACCATGCCAAAATAAGACCAAATCATCAAGGTACTGCCCATACAGTACCCACATGTCCTTGAACTCGGAGTTGACAATATACAGGTCTTCCCACTGGGCAAGTACTATGTTGGCAAACAACGGTGCACAACAGGCGCCCATAGCCACCCCTTGCACTTGTTTGAATATTTGCCCCTTGAAGGAAATTAACTTATTGTCCAGAGCCATCTCCATATAGGATCTGATGGCAAGAATGGTATCATGATTCAATGAGTTCTTCTAACATAAATAATCGTAGAACCATTCAATACCTACATCATGGGGAATTACAGAAAAGAGGTCTCTCACATCAATGTTGACCAATATAAGACATTTGTTGTACATTTCATGTTCAATCTTGGACAAGAAATCCCATGAGTCTTTAATAATTAGGTCCCTGTCATCCAACACATGTTTAACTGAACAGTCAATGAACTTGGCCAAACTAAATGTTTTTGATGCTATTGCATCCATAATTGGCAGGAGGGGGGATTAAGGATACTCTTGTGGATTTGTGGGATTCTGAAAATGGTAAGAATCCTAGGATGTTTTGTCTCTAGGAATCTAAAGGTCTCCAATAAGATTTGTTCATTTAATAACTGTTGGTCTAGATCTAAATCAATATGTCTATAAGCTATGTTAAGCTCATTAATGGAGACCTCAGTATAAGTATCACTGTACAGGAGGTCAATCATCCTGCTGTTGTAGTCCCTAGCATCCATAATAACTAGTTCCCTCCCCCCATCAGTCTTCATAATCCAGATGTCACTGTTCTCTAATATATCATGTAATAGCCTTTTTTTCTTTTTAGTCAAATTGCCAGTCCCATCCTGTTCCACATAATGATTCCTGTGAGAGATTGTTTTTCTAAATTGTCTCTCACAAAAAGATTCAAACACTTCCACTAACTGGTGCATAGGTGGAATGAATATACTTGCTCTGATAAAGGGGCTCTGATAAAGGGGCTAGCATTGACCAATAGATTAGTAATAGGGTCACCCCCCTGTGAAAAGAAGAGGGCCAAGTTAAGCTTCCTAATGTAGATTTTGAACTGTAAAATAGTATTGCCAATGGTAGTTTTACACGTTGGCACAAAATTAGGCCCTTTCAAAAACAATTCTGCCCATTCAACAGTTACATTGATCTTACTGTAATTGTACACTTTAAAATCATTACCAAAGTTGGAAATAATGTTTCAAACACTGGCATCACTCATTTTCAGTGTTGCTGTTGTTGTGGTCTCCCCCCTCCACTGATTCTGGTAGTTCAATTGTCCATAGTTCACATTGCCTTGTTCCCCCCCTTCTGGTTCATTAACCACTGAGATCTCCTCAAGGGATGGTTCTAAAGGGATGTTATGCTCATAATTAACCCCATCATCATCATCATTAATAACATCACAATCATCCTGCCTATCAGACCACCTAGCTTGTTGCCCTTCAGGTGGATCTGGATAAGCCCTGCCTGCTTCATAATCTGTTTTATCTCTTGACAATTTCTTCTGTTTCTTGTTTTTAAACTGTACCAAATCAATTTCCACATTTTAAATAAATTATTAAATTCAATCATTCTATGCTCAAAAAGCAAGCCCCTTTTATTTTCATGATCAAGTCTGTTAATGTCTTTGAATATACCAGCCATTTTCCTGTTGTTGTCACTAATGAAAATATTAAGTAACTCACATCCTTGCCTGTTGAAAAACGTTTTGAGATCCTTATGCAGTTGTGAGTCTTTCACCAAACCAGTCAGGTATTTCTATGTCCTTAAACCCTTAGGGATCTGCTCCCTTCTTAAACACTCGTTGAAGTATTCATTTTCCAACTGTAACTTTTTGTACTTCCATAAAAGTTCCTTAAAGCAAAGAAACTGGTCATCCAGGCTCCCACAACTGTTGTTAACATTGACATTACAGCCACAAAGCCCAGTATCATTTCTAAGCCAGTCATCCACAGAAAATGAAGATGTGACATCGTCACGCACACCCAACAACGAACCTGATCCAGTAGCGTTACTGTTAATGTTGTTGGTAGCTCCACAGCCTTTGTCATTGAGACAAACATTAGAACACATAATCCTTTGTGCAGGTGTAATTAATGAATTGTCAGGGCTTTCTGGTTGCAAATAAGTAAGGCCTTTAGAGTGAACTAATCTTCGTTGATTCATAAGCGAATCAACCTTGGCGGACAGTAGGACAACAGAAGAAGTAAACAATGTCACAGAATGCAATAAAGCATTAAAATCAATGTTGCCAGTACTGCTAGGGTCTTCACCTCCATCCATGACAAACACAAAGAAAAACGAAAATATCCAAACCCAGAAAAAGCTGAATGAAGTAAATAACCAAGAGCACTGCACCAAAAATAAAAATCCAACAGTTTTATTCCACCACGATGAGTTTAGCACTTTCGTCAAAAGTACATAAAATTGACTTCTTCAGAACTACATGACACACATAATGCTGATTTAAATAGCCTGCCCTACTCAACAATTAGTCAAACAAGAAAGATGTCATTTCCTGCTAAAAAATGTCATTTCCTGCTAAAAAAGAATGTCATTTCATGTTAGAAAAAGATATTATTCCATGCTAAAAAAGTACCACCCCACTAAAATACTACAACTGAATTATTGATCCATTGATCCCCCAAAAATAGTGCTTATGTTAAAAATATTACATAAAAACAGCTTTTAATTTTAACATAGAACTAATAAAAATGTTATCATTGAGCCCAGGTGGCACACATGCATTCAACCTTATTTGCCACTTGAGCTCTAAAAATTCAAGAAAATCATCGACAGGTCCACCCCTTGTACCCAAGTCGACCTGCTCTAATACAAAAAAAACTTGAAACAGTGTGTGGGATATAATTTAATATGCTTAAATAAGGCGCTGGTCTCCCTATGTTTGTTAATATCATAACTGTGTTGATAGATCCGTTGTCTTAAAGCTCGGACAGTCTTACCCACATAATAACAGTCGCAGCCTGTACAGGATGCAATATATAGAACCCCCTTGGTGTAACAATAGTACTTTTTATGTGTAGTGATTTTACCAAAATTCCTAAGTTTAATAAATTCGACATCAATCACAAAAGAACATTGGGTGCATCTTCCACATTTGAAAGTACCACCTAGTCCAAATGCCACCTTTTTTTTCAACTAAACCTTTGAAAGATGTACACTTTTTGTACACCACCAGGGGTTTTTCACCTAGTTTATTAATGATATTCTCATCAATACGAAACATGTTCCAACAATCACAAATGATGCTTTTGATGTCAAAAAATCAGTAGTGAAAGGTAACACTAATGCCCTGCTATAGTTGTCCATTCTCTCAGTTGCTATGGGCCTGATAAGACCCAGAGGGTTGTCCAATAATGTTCTATAAACTCCATTAGTTCTTTTTTGTTGGACCTCACCTATTATCTCCTTAAATTGAGGGGCTAAACTCTATTCTGTAACATACCCAGTAGAAGGTCGCACTCTCTAAGAAAATCAATATCCTCAGATACCATTCTGGCCAATCTAACACATTGTCCCTTCACAAGGGATTTCTTCTGGTGCAAGGGGTGCCAACTCTCAAAGTGCAAAAGAGAGATGGAGTACATGGGTTTCCTATAAAGATGTGAGGTGAATCTCCCCTTGGAATAATCCTTCCTGATGGTCACGTCAAGGTAGTTCAAAATATCATGGTCCTTGGTCATGGTGAACTTCAGAAAAGTGGTGGTGTTGTTAATATAAGTAAAGAATATATCCAACTAGTCTTCACTACCGTGCCAAAATAAGACCAAATCGTCAAGGTACTGCCCATACAGTACACACATGTCCTTGAACTTGGAGTTGACAATATACAGGTCTTCCCACTGGGCAAGTACTATGTTGGCAAACAACGGTGCACAACAGGCACCTATAGCCACCCCTTGCACTTGTTTGAATATTTGCCCCTTGAAGGAAATTAAGTTATTGTCCAGAGCCATCTCCATATATGATCTGATGGTAAGAATGGTATCATGATTCAATGAGTTCTGCTAACATAAATAATCGTTGAACCATTCAATACCTACATCATGGGGTATTATAGAAAAGAGGTCCCTCACATCAATGGTGACCAATATAAGACATTTGTTGTACATTTCATGTTCAATCTTGGACAAGAAATCCCATTAGTCTTTAATAATTAGGTCTCTATCATCCAACACATGTTTAACTGAACAGTCAATGAACTTGGCCAAACTAAATGTTTTTGATGCTATTGCATCCATACTTGGCAGGAGGGGGGATTAAGGATACTCTTGTGGATTTGTGGGATTCCGAAAATGGTCAGAATCCTAGGATGTTTTGTCTCTAGGAATCTAAAGGTCTCCAATAAGATTTGTTCATTTAATAACTGTTGGTCTAGATCTAAATCAATATGTCTATAATCTATGTTAAGCTCATTAATGGAGACCTCAGTATACATATCACTGTACAGGAGGTCAGTCATCCTGCTGTTGTAGTCCCTAGCATCCATAATAACTAGTCACCCCCCCTTATCAAGCTTCATAATCTGGATGTCACTGTTCTCTAATATATCATGTAATAGCCTTTTTTCCGTTTTAGTCAAATTGCCAGTCCCATCCAGTACCACATAATGATTCCTGTGAGAGATTGTTTTTCTAAATTGTCTTTCACAAAAAGAGTCAAACACTTCCACTAACGGGTGCATAGGTGGAATGAATATACTTGCTCTGATAAAGGGGCTCTGATAAAGGGGCTAGCATTGACCAATAGATTAGTAATAGGGTCACCCCCTGTGAAAAGAAGAGGGCCAAGTTAAGCTTCCTAATGTAGATTTTGAACTGTAAAATAGTATTGACAATGTCAGTTTTACACGTTGGCACAAAATTAGGCCCTTTCAAAAACAATTCTGCCCATTCAACAGTTACATTGATCTTACTGTAATTGTACACTTTAAAATCATTACCAAAGTTGGAAATAATGTTGCAAACACTGGCATCACTCATTTTCAGTGTTGCTGTTGTTGTGGTCTCCCCCCTCCACTGATTCTGGTAGGTCAATTGTCCATAGTTCACATTGTCTTGCTCCCCCCCTTCCGGTTCATTAACCACTGAGATCTCCTCATGGGATGGTTCTAAAGGGATGTTATGCTCATAATTAACCCCATCATCATCATCATTAATAACATCACAATCATCCTGCCTATCAGACCACCTAGCTTGTTGCCCTTCAGGTGGATCTGGATAAGCCCTGCCTGCTTCATAATCAGTTTTATCTCTTGACAATTTCTTCTGTTTCTTGTTTTTAAACTGTACCAAATCAATTTCCACATTTTAAATAAATTATTAAATTCAATCATTCTATGCGCAAAAAGCAAGCCCCTTTTAATTTCATGATCAAGTCTGTTGATGTCTTTGAATATACCAGCCATTTTCCTGTTGTTGTTACTAATGAAAATATTAAGTAACTCACACCCTTGCCTGTTGAAAAACGTTTTGAGATCCTTATGCAGTTGTGAGTCTTTCTATGTCCTTAAACCCTTATGGATCTGCTCCCTTCTTAAACACTCGTTGAAGTATTCATTTTCCAACTGCAACTGTAACTTTTTGTACTTCCATAAAAGTTCCTTAAAGCAAAGAAACTAGTCATCCAGGCTCTCACAACTGTTGTTAATATTGACATTACAGCCACAAAGCCCAGTATCATTTCTAAGCCAGTTATCCACAGAAAATGAAGATGTGACATCGTCACACACACCCAGCGACGAACCTGATCCAGTAGCGTTACTGTTAACGTTGTTGGTAGCTCCACAGCCTTTGTCATTGAGACAAACATTAGAACACATAATCCTTTGTGCAGGTGTAATTATTGAATTGTCAGGGCTTTCTGGTTGCAAATGATTAAGGCCCTTAGAGTGAACTAATCTTCGTTGATTCATAAGCGAATCAACCATGGCGGACAGTAGGACAACAGAAGACGTAAACAATGTCACAGATTGCAATTAAGCATTAAAATCAATGTTGCCAGTACTGCTAGGGTCTTCACCTCCATCCATGACAAACACAAAGAAAAACGAAAATATCTAAACCCAGAAAAAGCTGAATGAAGTAAATAACCAAGAGCACTGCTAAAAATCCAACAGTTTTATTCCACCACAATGAGTTTAGCGCTTTCGTCAAAAGTACATAAAAGTGACTTCTTCAGAACTACATGACACACATAATGCTGATTTAAATAGCCTGCTCTACTCAACAATTAGTCAAACAAGAAATATGTCATTTCCTACTAAAAAATGTCATTTCCTGCTAAAATAGAATGTCGTTTCCTGTTAGAAAAAGATATCATTCCATGCTAAAAAAGTACCACCTCACTAAAATAATACAAATGTATTATTAATCCATTGATCCCCCAAAAATAGAGCTTATGTTAAAAACATTAGGTGAAATACACCTTTGGGAAAGGAGTAGTCCTATCAGCTGTGTTCTGTGACTCATGCTATAACTGTGTTATTCTATAGTGTGATGTACTAGTTAGGTAGGAGTTCTAATCCCAGACATGGCAACTGTGAGACTTTGTGTGTGTGTAGGGATCAATGCTGTTGATGCCATTCACAGTCACTACACTTTTCATTGTCCTACTTTGGCATGCCTGCTGATGTCATGCACCTTGAAATATACCTTTGCAGAAAGGCTAGCCCTATAAGCTCCTTGGCACATTCCTTAACTGCATAATGTTATAGTGTGATGTACTAGTTAGGTAGGAGTTCTAATCCCAGACATGGCAAATGTGAGACTGTGTGTGTGTGTGTGTGTGTGTGTGTGTGTGTGTGTGTGTGTGTGTGTGTGTGTGTGTGTGTGTGTGTGTGTGAGTGTGTGAGTGTGTGTGGGTGTGTGCGTGTGTGTGTTTGTGTGTGTGTGTGTGTGTGTGTGTGTGTGGGTGTGTGTGTGTGTGTGTGTGTGTAGGGCTCAATGCTTTTGAGTCCATTCAGAGGCAGTATGCTTTTCATTGCCATACTTTGGCAAGCCTGCTGAGGTCATTCACCTTGAAATACAACTTTGGGGAAAGATTAGCCCTGTAAGCTCTGTGGTGTGTGTGATAAATGCAGTATACTGTAGTAGCAATACATAGCTAAGTATGGGTTTGAATCTCAGCACTGTCATGTGTGTGTTTGTCGTCAGTGTTCTGTGTGGAGGTAGCAGTGATTGTGTAATAACAGGACTCATTGGGGGCAGATTTTGCAAATTTCTTATATTGAGGACCTATTATATATTGCAATGTCCACCTTACAAGGACAACAGATGTCAAACAGCAGAGAGGCTGGTGTAGACAATCCATATCCCTACATGTAATTTTATGGATTGGGGAACAATATAGACAACCCTTGTATTACCCAGAGGACACTCTCCACCCATGTCTCATACACAAACACACTTGTCTGGGCAACAACCACTATGTTGGTAGTTCTCTGCATATTGCCCACAGATAGTAACCATGGTGTGAATGCAGTGGACTACAGAGGTCATCTCACTCTGTTCCATCCCTACAATAGGAAAATAATTGCTTACAGTGGTCCTTTGCTATGTTCCCCACTGGATGCCTGCAACAACTGTAGTGTCAGCAAATGTAACCCACACTGGAAATAACATGCCTTATACACATGCCCTGTATGGACAGATGCCACTAACACCACTGAATACCTGTATCATGCTGTCAATGTAGGTGCAGGATCAACCTCAGTTTCATAACCAGTTCTCACCACATGAGGTCAGGAATGCCACATCAGATTATAACAATCTGTCCACACAACATGCCCCAGACACCCCAGGTACACTTCCACATGTCACAGAACATGCATGTGGGAGATGTGCACATCCCAGACACTGTCCATGTTATGGAATATAGAACATATACATGGCAAGCATTGCACAGCATTGGCCACCCACAATAGTAACCCAGATGTGTGGATGGTGAATACAATACCCACCTGTGCGGGCCAATCCAGGGACTACACCCCTGAGCCACACTGCAGACCACTGTTATGTGGCTTGATGCCAAGTTATACCCTTTGCCTAGCCTTGTACAGCCTTCTGGCACAGTCAACCACTACACACCTATGAAACAATGAACCCATGCATGTCAGTACTGGCAAATCTGTGTGTGTGTGTGTGTGTGTGTGTGTGTGTGTGTGTGTGTGTGTGTGTGTGTGTGTGTGTGCACATGTGTGCGCATGTGTGTGTGTGTGTGTGTGTGTGTGTGTGTGTGTGTGTGTGTGTGTGTGTATGTGTGTGTGTGTGTGGAGAGATTAATGATTTGCAAGCCATTCACACTCACTACACCTCCCATTGCCTTACTGAAGCAAGCCTTCTGATGATAATCACCTTGACATACCCTTTGCCCATATATCAGCCTGATAACTTCTGTAGTGCATGTGATAGCTGCGTAATACTGTAGTGTAGCAAACTAGTTAGTTAGTTAGGAATTCTAATCCTGACACTGCCAACTGTGATAATGTGTGTGAGTAAATGAGAGAGTGTGGCTGTGTTGTCCTTGATGCCTGCTTTTGTGGACAGGCCCATGTACTACACTTACCTTAACCCTCCTTTATCACTGTTGATGATGTCATTCACCTTCAAAGATACCTTTGGGCAGCTTTCCAGCATGTAAGCCCTGTGGTGCATGCAATAACTACATAAAAATGTAATAGCAATACATAGGCAGGTGGTTGAAACCCCATACTGCTAAGTGTGTCACACAAACATGGTTAGCTCTTACTCTCCTACCCTCTTCCTTTTTTACTTTGTCACTGTCTGTCTCTCTCACTCCCTCTCTGGTGGATGTGGAAAAGTACACCTGCTTTGCTTAGGCAGCAGCTTGTGTTTTGTAAGTGATGCTCATGATCAGCTTATGGCCTGTGCATGAATTTCAGTCCCCCACTAGCTGATTGCATGTGGAACAGCTGTGGTAACATTCCCATAGCCAGTTGTATGGAAACACACTCCTCTAACTAGGAACATCATGTGGGTGTTGGCCCTTTTCATTCAATGTGAGCAGGGCTTCATGTTGGTGTTTGGCAAACATCATCACAGAGGGTAGTGGGATATACTTCTTACAACATACACTGAGGAGACAGGCCAACAAAAGGGAGGGGGATGTTCCAGAAATGAGGACAAAATGTAAGTCTTGCTCTTCTACATTTGAAGTAATGTTGGTTTAACAGGGTTTGTGTGGATATGGCTGGTCTATGTGATTTAATACCTGTCATGACATTGTTATGTGATTGAGAAAATTCTCACCTGTAGGGCTATCTGCAGACTGGACAGTGTTTGGAGTCTTACATGTGTGGTATTACTCACAGATGTCCTATCTTTAGAAATTCAGTAGCATACTCTGAGGATTGCAGTCAGTACATGGTGACAGCCATGTGAGTTACTGACTTCATATCCCTCAGGCGACATATGTCACAACAAACCCTGTTACACCAGTAAATGTATGTCACAGCAACATGTCCATATTGGCCCTGTGTTTGTGCCTCCAGCCACAACTCTGTCAACCTTAGTACATATGTCATGCAGTAAGAGGTGCATATGTTCAGTACACCATTATTTACTGATATCAGACTGCTAGACATGTTATGTATAGTAGGGCTTATATTTGAGGACAAAACCTGGACATTCTGTTGTAGTGTGTACAGTAGTGAGGTCTGTCTACTTATAGTGATTGTCGACAGAGTGTGTATTGTGAATATGTACCTTGGCCTGTGTACAGACTGTGGTAGATGTTGTTCTTCTTGGTCCTGTTCTATCTGATGTTGCATGCTACTCCAGTGTATGGTACTCTATTGGCTTACATGTTTGTAGGGCCAAACCTACACATGTCCCTTATCACAGTCAGGCATCGGAATACACTGTGTATTGGCCTAGTATATGAATGGTTAGTGTGTGAGTGGCACATATAAGGATGGTGTTGATCACATAGTCCATATACTGTAATATTAAGCATGTTTACCATATGTGGCTGTGTCTGTGTTCGGACTGGTTGTGGGTATGCGCTTTCACACAGGAGTCTGTTACTCCATGATGTTACATGCTATATTTGCAGGTACATGTGCATTCCTCCATAAGATATGTAGGCCAGTGTTGTGGCAGTCTGCCTGTAGTTTGCACAGTGCTTTGTGACATGCCTAGCAGCTCAGTGTACTTACACAGTGGGATATGTCCAGATATTTGTCAGATGTACTGCTGCTGGGCTACCATAACTGTTGTGTATTTCTGACAAAGCAGTGGGCTGCTGTACAGATGTATGTCACTAACTAATGGGTAGTATGTGCACTTGTGACCTCTGCTCCTCCGGTTATTATGTGTCAAGACAGACAGGAATGTGTGAATGCATAAACTGCGTGAGCATATCTATTCCAGTATTTACGTGATATCCCCCTTTACTTGGCTGTAAACATCCACTTTGTCAGCCTTGGTCAACACGTCTTGCACTAAGGGGTTCTATGTATACCACTGGACTGATCAGAGTGTGTCAGACTGCCCACATTTATTGGTCATATCTCTGCTGTATTCCACAGGACCATTACTTTGATATCTGTGGTACTGCACTATGATGATCTTATGATGTCTGTCAGTAACTGATAGAGTACATGTCAATATCAAATGTGACTTCCCACACACATTTCTGTTAAGACAACCCCTGTTACAGTAGCAACAGTCTACATTTATACCTGCAATTCTTACATGACATTCCCTTGCACTAAGAGGTTGTAACTATTGGTGCTGAGGTATGACTCCACTGCATGTTCTGGACATATGTTGAACATATATATATATATATATATATATATATATATATATATATATATATATATACATACATATATATATATATATATATATATATATATATATATATATATATATATACATATATGTATATATATATATATATATATATATATGAGACCATAGATATAACGCAATATACAAATGTATATAAACGTATATGAATATACATACATACATACATATGAATATACATACATACATACATATGAATATACATGTGTATGTATATGTACATGTATATCTACATATGTATGTGTGTGTATATATATATATATATATATATATATATATATATATATATATATATATATATATATACATCCATATCCTTGTTATGTGTAAACAATGACTGTTGTATATACCTTCCCAGATGTATCACACCGTATTTATCTGATATGTGTATATTTAGATATAACAACATATGTGATTCAACAGTAATATCACTGACAAGTACTGCACAATTGTAGAATCATAGCAGTTGTTCAGTACTGTTCAGTATGTGTACTGACAGATATATTGGAAAAAACAACAACTATCTTCAGAGCTGTGATGGCTTAGTGGTTAACTGCTGTGACTATAGTGTACAGGGTCCTGGGTTAATTCCATGAGTGTGTATAGTAATTTCAACTTTTATGATCAATTTGTTAGATACTTTACTAATCGTTTTTTTCTTTATAGGCCTGATGTTATATTATACACTTCCAAAATTTCAAACTGCAGTTTCTTATCACATTGCTATCAACTAATAATCAAATTCATTTTTATATCCAGGAGAAAGGGTTTTTGGATCATAATAACAGCATGATATTACCTAATGATTCTATGGAGGAATAGTGCCATTCTCCCCCAAATTCTATATAAATTTAAAGATCCAGAAGGATGTTTAACCAATCACTAGAATGATGCCACAGTACAGTACAAAGTAGTCACATGCATTTCACTCTCCTCTTTCTTACCTGAATATTAATGGGTCTATCTTTAATGTCTTTAAACATTAATGCACTAAATAATCCAAGGAAGAGATCAAACTTACTAAAATATCTGAATATTAATAAAGTCCAGGTAGTTTTCCTGCAAGAAACACATTTTAAGCTTTCTGAAAATGAAATCTGGACCCCCAGTAACTATATCACTCTTGCTCATTCCCCATATAAGACTAAAAAAGAGGGGTAATGATTTTATGGAGGAATAGTACCATTCTCCCCCAAATTCTATAAACATTTAAAGATCCAGAAGGATGTTTAACCATACTCACCCTAAAAATTAATAACAGAATCTGGACCCTAGTCAATATTTTCTGGATCCCTGGAATGGGAGTAAAAACTACTAGAAATTATCTAGATCACATTACAAATGTATATAAGGGTAACCTCATTATAGGTGGTGACTTTAACTGTATATTAGACAACATTGACACTACTAATAAGCGTCAATTAAGGCTCACACCTATTACAAGACTTTTTTAAAAAAATGGGTTGAGACACTCAATTTACTTGACACATTTACTATTAAAGATTCTACCTCTTTGAAATGTTGCCATACTGACTACAGATTTAAAACTCAAACTAGAATAGACAGAATTTCAGTCTCTAACTATCTAAGACTAAAAATGTCATCCTTTGCAATTCCCCCATGCCCCATCTTAGATCATGACACTCTCTGCCTAGAATTTTGTGTTAACTATAGAAGCCTATGTAACACAAATTAAAGAATTTAAGTCCTGGTTCACATCAGAGGTACAATTTTTTTCTGAAGACCAATCTCACCCCAGAATTCAACATGATCATGGTATGGGATGCATTTAAAGCCTATCTTTATGGTAAAATAATAACATGGCTCAAAAATAAACAAAAAAAATGGGACTTGGATTTGCAAAATATTCAAGTTCAACTCTTAAACATTAAATCTGATCCCTCCCAACTTACCCCTGATAAGATGAAAAAAACTGAGAAGCTTAATAAGCAGCATTCAGATATCCTATCCCATAAAACTAATTTGGCATTGGAAAGACTAAAATTAAACTCCTAAGCATCATCACCTAAACACATGCACAATTTGTCAATGGGAACCAAGATACATTCTAAATAAAATAATATAACTAAACTACTACATGAAGGTCCTAATAGAACTGTTTCTGACTTAGGAGATATTTTAGATGCTTTCAGGTGTCATTATTCCAAACACTTTGGTTCCAACCATTCAATTAATGAATATATAAATTTAGATATTCCATCACATAATCAGTTAAGGCCCCCTGAGAATCTTGATACAGTTTTTGAAGCACAAATCAAACTAGAGGAAATTAAACAAAAAAAAATAAAAAAATGTAAGCCCAATAAAGCCCGCGGGATGGATGGTATAATCACTGAAATATATAAATTATTCCCCTCATCTGTGCTATCCCTCTTTCACAAAACTCTAGTAGAAGTTCAATCATATGGCACTATACCACCTTCGTGGAGATACTCTTTGATCTCACCTATCATAAAAGCCAACAAAGACCCACAGCTTTGTAGTTCTTACAGACCCATATCATTATTAAACAATGATTATAAAATCTTTATGTCCATCTTTGCAGATAGATTAACGGTCCCACTAACGCAAATGATAAATGATGATCAATCAGGCTTCATACATGAAAGACACACTTATGATAACATCCAAAGGATTTTTACACTTATTGAATATTTGAGCAAGGGAAATGAAGAAGCACTAGTGATTACTTTAGACATAGAAAAGGTATTTGATTCCGTCATCTGGGAATATACGTTTGAAGTGTTATGTCATTTTCACTTTCCATCTTCTTTCATTTCTCTAATAAAAATATATATACCAAAACAATGTAGCTTATGTTAAATTAGGCCCCTTCACTTCTGAACCTATTCAAATAACCAAAGGCACTAAGCAGGGATGTCCCTTATCCCCTATTTTATTTGTATTAGCCATTGAAATATTTGCTGCCCTTATTCATGACAATCCAAAGATCATTGGTATAAATATTTACAATCAGTATAATGCCAACATAATGCTTTATGCAGATGATATATTGCTCATGTTAAGTAATTCACAATCAGTTCTATTAAAATTAGATTATGTGATGAACCATTTCCAGAAAATCTCGTGTTTACATTTCAATAGATCTAAATCTAAACATATGCTCTTAAATAAGAAGGGAAATGTACAATTGGATAATCATTACATTATTGGTGCAATCTCAGATTCTCTTGATTATCTAGGAATAACACTATGTAAATCCACAGAAAACACAACTGAATATAATTATAAAAATATTATAAATTTAATATTTAAGCATACAAATAGATGGAATAAAATTCTCATCACCTTTGAAGACAGGTTCAATTAATAAAAATGACACTTTTACCAAACATACTCTACATAGCTCTAGTTCTTAACTTTTCTTATAAATATCAATACATTAAAGACATAAACAGATTACTAATGAAATTCCTCTGGTTCCCCAAAAGAAACAGAATAGCGTTTTTACATCACATTAGATCTTGGGAGCAAGGAGGAATCAAATTCCCGGATATTGAAACATATATTAATGCATCCATATTTAAGATTATTTTAAACTGGATTAATCCAAATTATCACTCTAGTTAGAAACTATTACATCTAACCTTACTAATTAATGAAAATGCCCTGTTAGTCAAACTTCCATTGAATAACTCTTCTAATAAGTTCTGGTACTTCTTATGTCATATTACCCAACACATTATTGCCAAACCCACAAAATTAAATTCATTAAATCACTATTTTAATTTCTTCAGAAAAATTGTTAACGCTAATGCTGATATTAAGACCTGGTTTGAACTGTTAACACCCTTTAAAATTACAAGGAATTTTCCTGATAAAATACATCTCAGTGTTTTAGATAGTTGGGAATCCAAGAACTTTATATGTTGGTATCAATGCATAAATGACACTAAAGTTTTAGAATCTCAGTTTCTTATAAAAGAGCATGATTTACTTCCTCAAAACTGGTTAATTCTACTAAGTATCTCAACTTATTCTCAAGATATGCATAGTACTTAAAAACTCATCTTATCAAGAAACACCAAAGATGATAACGCTCATGTGTGAAACTTTACAAAATAGCTTTAATACAAATAACATTATTTCAAAATTATATAACATGTTAATTGTTTATAAGACTAATATAAATCAAAGTCACTGGAACTTTATATTCAAAGGCTGTTCTTTTAATTTCTCACATGATAAAAAACAAAAAACTCTATTGTCCATCAAGCATACTTCACGGTCTCATTACTGGAGTATTTTCACTTGGCAATATCTCCATAGGACATTTATGACACCAGATAAGATAGTTAAAATCAATAATAGCTCCAGCTCATCCTGCTGGAGATGTACAGAACATACTAAAGCTGATTGGGCACACATTTTTTATGATCTTCCTAAATTAAAGGGTTATTGGAACAGCATAGAAGATTTTCTCAAAGCATTATTCACTGATTCCTTCTTATTGTCTAAATCATTAGTTCTTTTCAATGTGAATGAAGGTTACTTTATGAATAAGAATAATTCATATTTACTATGGTCAGTACTTACTGTCGTCAGAAAATGCATTACTAGAAGATGGAAAACTAGCTGCCCACCCACTGTTGAGGATTTATTGTCTTCAGTGAAAGACCTGGCAATCAAAGAAACTAAAACCAAAGAACTTAGAATCTATCCAAAGACATTTGTTAATGATCCTTGGACAAAAGTTTTTGCACTTATTGAGACTTTACAAATGGACCACAACTCTTTCTAAACTGATACCTATACTAAAGAACTTGTGTATTTTAACTGTGATCTGCAGTTTTGCTTCAGGCCTTTGTGTATATTGTAAATAGTTTTTACCTTGTTTGTTAATAATTTGTCTTAGAATGAGAATACTGTTTGTCATTTGTTGTCTTTTACTTTTCTTGGAAAACTTAATAAAATATTTTGAAAAAAAAAATACCTGCAAAAGGTTGTTTATTTTGTGCTGGGCAGAACAAGGGCTTTTGGATAGAGAATGGTTAAGGCAGTTTTGAGCAGCTTTTAGCGGGTTTGCATGGGTTTGCACAATGGTAAGTGCTGCTAACATATGGTTAAATGTACAGGCGCTTACATCGTGTAGGCTTTGCTTACCACTGTACAAATTTGCTTAGCATTTACATTTAAGTAATGCTGAAACCTGCTAAGCATGGCTCAGCCCTGGTAACCAGTGCTCATATTCCGGTCTGATAAAATAGCAGGGTAATGATATCTATAATAAGTGTATTTAATTCCATGTACATAACATGCATCTATGTGCTGTCATTACAGTAGAAAGGGGTGTGAGTCTACTGTCTGGGACACCTGAGTATATATGGCTTGTACAACACTCTTTTCCATTTGAATGTGTTACATACATGGGTAGTATCCCAGGTTATATGCAGTCACACTGGCATGTAGTGTATCATTACATTATGACTGTTGACAGTGCTTTCCCAAGTAAGAGTAGATTGCAGATTGTAGTACTGGAACCAAACACCCCTGCATGCAAAGATGGACTCTGAGTCCTCACTGCTGTGTTCTTGGTGTGTGAGCTGTGTCTCATTAAATATTTCCTACTGGATATTGATCTGACATGTGGATATTAACTGTAGACTACTGTGTGTATAGGACATGTCACTGAGGGCTGCTGTCATGTAGTAATGGCATACCTATCAGTGTCAGATGTCTATCTGTCAAAACTTTCATCCTAATGCATAGCCAGTTGGCTAACTGATGTCAATCTGTCCTCTGTACAGATGTGCAGATGTCAGGTATCCATCTTTGCTACTTACAGGCAATCTATGCTTGACTGACACTGACATGTCTCCCCAACTGTGTTATGAATGCCACAGCTAGGAATCTACACCCCATATGTACCACATGCCATGGATACCTTAACTACACTACCACAGTCAACAGAACATGCTTCAAGACCTGTACCCAAACATGTTCTGTTTACTGTGGTAGAGTAGTTGAGGTATCCATGGTGTGTGGTGCATATGGATACCTCAACTACACTACCACACTACCCAAGCATGTTCTGTTGACTGTGGTGTGGTTGAGTATCCACTATGCACCACATGCCATGGATACCTCAACTGCACTACCACAGTCAACAGAACGTGCTTGAGTACAGGTCTCCAAGACAGACACTGACCATCTTATGTAATACATGTTGCATACATGCCAACTGGAGCACCTCACTAGCCCTCTGCAAGAGGCAACCAGATGATTGGATGTTGCATGCAACTCTCACCCTGAGGATCACCCCTGTGGTATCTGTTAAAAGATGGGCTTCTGGGACATGACAGGTGGCATGATACCACTGTACACACATCCCCTACACTTCCCATCTCTTCATGGAAAATAGTCTGCTACACACTGATGAACACCTGCACCAATGGACCCCGGTACTGACAAATGTGTACGTGTGCATTACTAAGAATAACAGTGTCCATGTGTTGGTAGACCTGTAGTTTATAATACCCTGAGGCCCTTTACACCCACCACACCCCCATTGCCATAGTTAGATGTGGCTGCTGCTGTACTGGACATTACATGTACCTTGTTACACTCTTCTCCCTAAGGGCTACCCCAT